>NW_028253807.1:0-139953 GCF_964263255.1 Lissotriton vulgaris
GGTCACTCTTGAGGGGTTAAAAAAGTGGTTATTCAACATGAGGCACGATCCATTTGACATTTTGAATCATTTTTGGTACAGTCCCAAAAATCAATTTTCTGATGAAAAGCGATGACTCCGGACCTGTCGAACGTTCCCAAAATGGTCAATATGGATGAAATTTTAACATTTAATCTTTTAACTCCAAATGACTGTTGGATGGGAATTATGACTTTTTCAACTAAAATAAGTGTGTTTAAAGTCATTTATGTGCCTGAAATTGGTCAAAATTAAAGCTTTTGAATAAGCAAAAACTCTGTAAAAATGGCAATTTTGGTCAATCTGAGGGGTTAAAAAGTGGTTATTCAACATGAGGCACGATCAAATTGACATTTGAATCATTTTTGGTACAGTCCCAAAAATCCATTTTCTGATGAAAAACGATGACTCCGGACCTGTCGAACGTTCCCAAAATGGTCAATATGGATGAAATTTTGACATTTAATCTTTTGACTCCAAATGACTGTTGGATGTGAATTATGACCTTTTCGACTAAAATAAGTGTGTTTAAAGTCATTTCTGTGCCTGAAATTGGTCAAAATTGAAGCTTTTGAGTAAGCGAAACTCTGTAAAAATGGCAATGTTGGTCACTCTGAGGGGTTAAAAAGTGGTTATTCAACATGAGGCACGATCCATTTGACATTTTGAATCATTTTTGGTACAGTCCCAAAAATCCATTTTCTGATGAAAAACGATGACTCCGGACCTGTCGAACGTTCCCAAAATGGTCAATATGGATGAAATTTTAACATTTAATCTTTTGACTCTAAATGACTGTTGGATGTGAATTATGACTTTTTCAACTAAAATAAATGTGTTTAAAGTCATTTATGTGCCTGAAATTGGTCAAAATTGAAGCTTTTGAGTAAGCAAAACTCTGTAAAAATGGCCATTTTGGTCACTCTGAGGGGTTAAAAAGTGGTTATTCAACATGAGGCACGATCCATTTGACATTTTGAATCATTTTTGGTACAGTCCCAAAAATCCATTTTCTGATGAAAAACGATGACTCTGGACCTGTCGAACGTTCCCAAAATGGTCAATATGGATGAAATTTTAACATTTAATCTTTAGACTCTAAATGACTGTTGGATGTGAATTATGACTTTTTCAACTAAAATAAGTGTGTTTAAAGTCATTTATGTGCCTGAAATTGGTCAAAATTAAAGCTTTTGAATAAGCAAAAACTCTGTAAAAATCGCAATTTTGGTCAATCTGAGGGGTTTAAAAAGTGGTTATTCAACATGAGGCACGATCCATTTGACATTTTGAATCATTTTTGGTACAGTCCCAAAAATCCATTTTCTGATGAAAAACGATGACTCCGGACCTGTCGAACGTTCCCAAAGTGGTCAATATGGATGAAATTTTAACATTTAATCTTTTGACTCCAAATGACTGTTGGATGGGAATTATGACTTTTTCAACTAAAATAAGTGTGTTTAAAGTCATTTATGTGCCTGAAATTGGTCAAAATTGAAGCTTTTGAGTAAGCAAAACTCTGTAAAAATGGCAATGTTGGTCACTCTGAGGGGTTAAAAAGTGGTTATTCAACATGAGGCACGATCCATTTGTCATTTTGAATCATTTTTGGTAAAGTCCCAAAAATCAATTTTCTGATGAAAAACGATGACTCCGGACCTGTCGAACGTTTCCAAAATGGTCAATATGGATGAAATTTTAACATTTAATCTTTTGACTCTAAATGACTGTTGGATGTGAATTATGACTTTTTCAACTAAAATAAGTGTGTTTAAAGTCATTTATGTCCCTGAAATTGGTCAAAATTGAAGCTTTTGAGTAAGCAAAACTCTGTAAAAATGGCCATTTTGGTCACTCTGAGGGGTTAAAAAGTGGTTATTCAACATGAGGCACGATCCAATTGACATTTTGAATCATTTTTGGTACAGTCCCAAAAATCCATTTTCTGATGAAAAACGATGACTCCGGACCTGTCGAACGTTCCCAAAATGGTCAATATGGATGAAATTTTGACATTTAATCTTTTGACTCCAAATGACTGTTGGATGTGAATTATGACCTTTTCGACTAAAATAAGTGTGTTTAAAGTCATTTCTGTGCCTGAAATTGGTCAAAATTGAAGCTTTTGAGTAAGCGAAACTCTGTAAAAATGGCAATGTTGGTCACTCTGAGGGGTTAAAAAGTGGTTATTCAACATGAGGCACGATCCATTTGACATTTTGAATCATTTTGGTACAGTCCCAAAAATCCATTTTCTGATGAAAAACGATGACTCCGGACCTGTCGAACATTCCCAAAATGGTCAATATGGATGAAATTTTAACATTTAATCTTTTGACTCTAAATGACTGTTGGATGTGAATTATGACTTTTTCAACTAAAATAAGTGTGTTTAAAGTCATTTATGTGCCTGAAATTGGTCAAAATTAAAGCTTTTGAATAAGCAAAAACTCTGTAAAAATGGCAATTTTGGTCACTCTGAGGGGTTAAAAAGTGGTTATTCAACATGAGGCACGATCCATTTGACATTTTGAATCATTTTTGGTACAGTCCCAAAAATCCATTTTCTGATGAAAAACGATGACTCCGGACCTGTCGAACGTTTCCAAAATGGTCAATATGGATGAAATTTTAACATGTAATCTTTTGACTCTAAATGACTGTTGGATGTGAATTATGACTTTTTCAACTAAAATAAGTGTGTTTAAAATCATTTATGCGCCTGAAATTGGTCAAAATTAAAGCTTTTGAGTAAGCAAAACTCTGTAAAAATGGCCATTTTGGTCACTCTGAGGGGTTAAAAAGTTGTTATTCAACATGAGGCACGATCCAATTGACATTTTGAATCATTTTTGGTACAGTCCCAAAAATCCATTTTCTGATGAAAAACGATGACTCCGGACCTGTCGAACGTTTCCAAAATGGTCAATATGGATGAAATTTTAACATTTAATCTTTTGACTCTAAATGACTGTTGGATGTGAATTATGACTTTTTCAACTAAATCAAGTGTGTTTAAAGTCATTTATGTGCCTGAAATTGGTCAAAATTGAAGCTTTTGAGTAAGCAAAACTCTGTAAGAATGGCCATTTTGGTCACTCTGAGGGGTTAAAAAGTGGTTATTCAACATGAGGCACGATCCAATTGACATTTTGAATCATTTTTGGTACAGTCCCAAAAATCCATTTTCTGATGAAAAACGATGACTCCGGACCTGTCGAACGATTCCAAAATGGTCAATATGGATGAAATTTTAACATGTAATCTTTTGACTCTAAATGACTGTTGGATGTGAATTATGACTTTTTCAACTACAATAAGTGTGTTTAAAATCATTTATGCGCCTGAAATTGGTCAAAATTAAAGCTTTTGAGTAAGCAAAACTCTGTAAAAATGGCCATTTTGGTCACTCTGAGGGGTTAAAAAGTGGTTATTCAACATGAGGCACGATCCAATTGACATTTTGAATCATTTTTGGTACAGTCCCAAAAATCCATTTTCTGATGAAAAACAATGACTCCGGACCTGTCGAACGATTCCAAAATGGTCAATATGGATGAAATTTTAACATTTAATCTTGACTCTAAATGACTGTTGGATGTGAATTAAGACTTTTTCAACTAAAATAAGTGTGTTTAAAGTCATTTATGTGCCTGAAATTGGTCAAAATTAAAGCTTTTGAATAAGCAAAAACTCTGTAAAAATGGCAATTTTGGTCAATCTGAGGGGTTAAAAAGTGGTTATTCAACATGAGGCACGATCCAATTGACATTTTGAATCATTTTTGGTAGAGTCCCAAAAATCCATTTTCTGATGAAAAACGATGACTCAGGACCTGTCGAACGTTCCCAAAATGGTCAATATGGATGAAATTTTGACATTTAATCTTTTGACTCCAAATGACTGTTGGATGTGAATTATGACCTTTTCGACTAAAATAAGTGTGTTTAAAGTCATTTCTGTGCCTGAAATTGGTCAAAATTGAAGCTTTTGAGTAAGCGAAACTCTGTAAAAATGGCAATGTTGGTCACTCTGAGGGGTTAAAAAGTGGTTATTCAACATGAGGCACGATCCATTTGACATTTTGAATCATTTTTGGTACAGTCCCAAAAATCCATTTTCTGATGAAAAACGATGACTCCGGACCTGTCGAACATTCCCAAAATGGTCAATATGGATGAAATTTTAACATTTAATCTTTTGACTCTAAATGACTGTTGGATGTGAATTATGACTTTTTCAACTAAAATAAGTGTGTTTAAAGTCATTTATGTGCCTGAAATTGGTCAAAATTAAAGCTTTTGAATAAGCAAAAACTCTGTAAAAATGGCAATTTTGGTCACTCTGAGGGGTTAAAAAGTGGTTATTCAACATGAGGCACGATCCATTTGACATTTTGAATCATTTTTGGTACAGTCCCAAAAATCCATTTTCTGATGAAAAACGATGACTCCGGACCTGTCGAACGTTTCCAAAATGGTCAATATGGATGAAATTTTAACATGTAATCTTTTGACTCTAAATGACTGTTGGATGTGAATTATGACTTTTTCAACTAAAATAAGTGTGTTTAAAATCATTTATGCGCCTGAAATTGGTCAAAATTAAAGCTTTTGAGTAAGCAAAACTCTGTAAAAATGGCCATTTTGGTCACTCTGAGGGGTTAAAAAGTTGTTATTCAACATGAGGCACGATCCAATTGACATTTTGAATCATTTTTGGTACAGTCCCAAAAATCCATTTTCTGATGAAAAACGATGACTCCGGACCTGTCGAACGTTTCCAAAATGGTCAATATGGATGAAATTTTAACATTTAATCTTTTGACTCTAAATGACTGTTGGATGTGAATTATGACTTTTTCAACTAAATCAAGTGTGTTTAAAGTCATTTATGTGCCTGAAATTGGTCAAAATTGAAGCTTTTGAGTAAGCAAAACTCTGTAAGAATGGCCATTTTGGTCACTCTGAGGGGTTAAAAAGTGGTTATTCAACATGAGGCACGATCCAATTGACATTTTGAATCATTTTTGGTACAGTCCCAAAAATCCATTTTCTGATGAAAAACGATGACTCCGGACCTGTCGAACGATTCCAAAATGGTCAATATGGATGAAATTTTAACATGTAATCTTTTGACTCTAAATGACTGTTGGATGTGAATTATGACTTTTCAACTACAATAAGTGTGTTTAAAATCATTTATGCGCCTGAAATTGGTCAAAATTAAAGCTTTTGAGTAAGCAAAACTCTGTAAAAATGGCCATTTTGGTCACTCTGAGGGGTTAAAAAGTGGTTATTCAACATGAGGCACGATCCAATTGACATTTTGAATCATTTTTGGTACAGTCCCAAAAATCCATTTTCTGATGAAAAACAATGACTCCGGACCTGTCGAACGATTCCAAAATGGTCAATATGGATGAAATTTTAACATTTAATCTTGACTCTAAATGACTGTTGGATGTGAATTAAGACTTTTTCAACTAAAATAAGTGTGTTTAAAGTCATTTATGTGCCTGAAATTGGTCAAAATTAAAGCTTTTGAATAAGCAAAAACTCTGTAAAAATGGCAATTTTGGTCAATCTGAGGGGTTAAAAAGTGGTTATTCAACATGAGGCACGATCCAATTGACATTTTGAATCATTTTTGGTACAGTCCCAAAAATCCATTTTCTGATGAAAAACGATGACTCAGGACCTGTCGAACGTTCCCAAAATGGTCAATATGGATGAAATTTTGACATTTAATCTTTTGACTCCAAATGACTGTTGGATGTGAATTATGACCTTTTCGACTAAAATAAGTGTGTTTAAAGTCATTTCTGTGCCTGAAATTGGTCAAAATTGAAGCTTTTGAGTAAGCGAAACTCTGTAAAAATGGCAATGTTGGTCACTCTGAGGGGTTAAAAAGTGGTTATTCAACATGAGGCACGATCCATTTGACATTTTGAATCATTTTTGGTACAGTCCCAAAAATCCATTTTCTGATGAAAAACGATGACTCCGGACCTGTCGAACATTCCCAAAATGGTCAATATGGATGAAATTTTAACATTTAATCTTTTGACTCTAAATGACTGTTGGATGTGAATTATGACTTTTTCAACTAAAATAAGTGTGTTTAAAGTCATTTATGTGCCTGAAATTGGTCAAAATTAAAGCTTTTGAATAAGCAAAAACTCTGTAAAAATGGCAATTTTGGTCACTCTGAGGGGTTAAAAAGTGGTTATTCAACATGAGGCACGATCCATTTGACATTTTGAATAATTTTTGGTACAGTCCCAAAAATCCATTTTCTGATGAAAAACGATGACTCCGGACCTGTCGAACGTTTCCAAAATGGTCAATATGGATGAAATTTTAACATGTAATCTTTTGACTCTAAATGACTGTTGGATGTGAATTATGACTTTTTCAACTAAAATAAGTGTGTTCAAAATCATTTATGCGCCTGAAATTGGTCAAAATTAAAGCTTTTGAGTAAGCAAAACTCTGTAAAAAATGGCCATTTTGGTCACTCTGAGGGGTTAAAAAGTGGTTATTCAACATGAGGCACGATCCAATTGACACATTTTGAATCATTTTTGGTACAGTCCCAAAAATCCATTTTCTGATGAAAAACGATGACTCCGGACCTGTCGAACGTTCCCAAAATGGTCAATATGGATGAAATTTTGACATTTAATCTTTTGACTCCAAATGACTGTTGGATGTGAATTATGACCTTTTCGACTAAAATAAGTGTGTTTAAAGTCATTTCTGTGCCTGAAATTGGTCAAAATTGAAGCTTTTGAGTAAGCGAAACTCTGTAAAAATGGCAATGTTGGTCACTCTGAGGGGTTAAAAAGTGGTTATTCAACATGAGGCACGATCCATTTGACATTTTGAATCATTTTGGTACAGTCTCAAAAATCCATTTTCTGATGAAAAACGATGACTCCGGACCTGTCGAACGTTTCCAAAATGGTCAATATGGATGAAATTTTAACATGTAATCTTTTGACTCTAAATGACTGTTGGATGTGAATTATGACTTTTTCAACTAAAATAAGTGTGTTTAAAATCATTTATGCGCCTGAAATTGGTCAAAATTAAAACTTTTGAGTAAGCAAAACTCTGTAAAAATGGCCATTTTGGTCACTCTGAGGGGTTAAAAAGTGGTTATTCAACATGAGGCACGATCCAATTGACATTTTGAATCATTTTTGGTACAGTCCCAAAAATCCATTTTCTGATGAAAAACGATGTCTCCGGACCTGTCGAACGTTTCCAAAATGGTCAATATGGATGAAATTTTAACATTTAATCTTTTGACTCTAAATGACTGTTGGATGTGAATTATGACTTTTTCAACTAAATCAAGTGTGTTTAAAGTCATTTATGTGCCTGAAATTGGTCAAAATTGAAGTTTTTGAGTAAGCAAAACTCTGTAAAAATGGCCATTTTGGTCACTCTGAGGGGTTAAAAAGTGGTTATTCAACATGAGGCACGATCCAATTGACATTTTGAATCATTTTTGGTACAGTCCCAAAAATCCATTTTCTGATGAAAAACGATGACTCCGGACCTGTCGAACGATTCCAAAATGGTCAATATGGATGAAATTTTAACATGTAATCTTTTGACTCTAAATGACTGTTGGATGTGAATTATGACTTTTTCAACTAAAATAAGTGTGTTTAAAATCATTTATGCGCCTGAAATTGGTCAAAATTAAAGCTTTTGAGTAAGCAAAACTCTGTAAAAATGGCCATTTTGGTCACTCTGAGGGGTTAAAAAGTGGTTATTCAACATGAGGCACGATCCAATTGACATTTTGAATCATTTTTGGTACAGTCCCAAAAATCCATTTTCTGATGAAAAACGATGACTCAGGACCTGTCGAACGTTCCCAAAATGGTCAATATGGATGAAATTTTGACATTTAATCTTTTGACTCCAAATGACTGTTGGATGTGAATTATGACCTTTTCGACTAAAATAAGTGTGTTTAAAGTCATTTCTGTGCCTGAAATTGGTCAAAATTGAAGCTTTTGAGTAAGCGAAACTCTGTAAAAATGGCAATGTTGGTCACTCTGAGGGGTTAAAAAGTGGTTATTCAACATGAGGCACGATCCATTTGACATTTTGAATCATTTTTGGTACAGTCCCAAAAATCCATTTTCTGATGAAAAACGATGACTCCGGACCTGTCGAACATTCCCAAAATGGTCAATATGGATGAAATTTTAACATTTAATCTTTTGACTCTAAATGACTGTTGGATGTGAATTATGACTTTTTCAACTAAAATAAGTGTGTTTAAAGTCATTTATGTGCCTGAAATTGGTCAAAATTAAAGCTTTTGAATAAGCAAAAACTCTGTAAAAATGGCAATTTTGGTCACTCTGAGGGGTTAAAAAGTGGTTATTCAACATGAGGCACGATCCATTTGACATTTTGAATCATTTTTGGTACAGTCCCAAAAATCCATTTTCTGATGAAAAACGATGACTCCGGACCTGTCGAACGTTTCCAAAATGGTCAATATGGATGAAATTTTAACATGTAATCTTTTGACTCTAAATGACTGTTGGATGTGAATTATGACTTTTTCAACTAAAATAAGTGTGTTCAAAATCATTTATGCGCCTGAAATTGGTCAAAATTAAAGCTTTTGAGTAAGCAAAACTCTGTAAAAATGGCCATTTTGGTCACTCTGAGGGGTTAAAAAGTGGTTATTCAACATGAGGCACGATCCAATTGACATTTTGAATCATTTTTGGTACAGTCCCAAAAATCCATTTTCTGATGAAAAACGATGACTCCGGACCTGTCGAACGTTTCCAAAATGGTCAATATGGATGAAATTTTAACATTTAATCTTTTGACTCTAAATGACTGTTGGATGTGAATTATGACTTTTTCAACTAAATCAAGTGTGTTTAAAGTCATTTATGTGCCTGAAATTGGTCAAAATTGAAGCTTTTGAGTAAGCAAAACTCTGTAAGAATGGCCATTTTGGTCACTCCGAGGGGTTAAAAAGTGGTTATTCAACATGAGGCACGATCCAATTGACATTTTGAATCATTTTTGGTACAGTCCCAAAAATCCATTTTCTGATGAAAAACGATGACTCCGGACCTGTCGAACGATTCCAAAATGGTCAATATGGATGAAATTTTAACATGTAATCTTTTGACTCTAAATGACTGTTGGATGTGAATTATGACTTTTTCAACTACAATAAGTGTGTTTAAAATCATTTATGCGCCTGAAATTGGTCAAAATTAAAGCTTTTGAGTAAGCAAAACTCTGTAAAAATGGCCATTTTGGTCACTCTGAGGGGTTAAAAAGTGGTTATTCAACATGAGGCACGATCCAATTGACATTTTGAATCATTTTTGGTACAGTCCCAAAAATCCATTTTCTGATGAAAAACAATGACTCCGGACCTGTCGAACGATTCCAAAATGGTCAATATGGATGAAATTTTAACATTTAATCTTGACTCTAAATGACTGTTGGATGTGAATTAAGACTTTTTCAACTAAAATAAGTGTGTTTAAAGTCATTTATGTGCCTGAAATTGGTCAAAATTAAAGCTTTTGAATAAGCAAAAACTCTGTAAAAATGGCAATTTTGGTCAATCTGAGGGGTTAAAAAGTGGTTATTCTACATGAGGCACGATCCATTTGACATTTTGAATCATTTTTGGTACAGTCCCAAAAATCAATTTTCTGATGAAAAACGATGACTCCGGACCTGTCGAACGTTCCCAAAATGGTCAATATGGATGACATTTTGACATTTAATCTTTTGACTCCAAATGACTGTTGGATGTGAATTATGACCTTTTCGACTAAAATAAGTGTGTTTAAAGTCATTTCTGTGCCTGAAATTGGTCAAAATTGAAGCTTTTGAGTAAGCGAAACTCTGTAAAAATGGCAATGTTGGTCACTCTGAGGGGTTAAAAAGTGGTTATTCAACATGAGGCACGATCCATTTGACATTTTGAATCATTTTTGGTACAGTCCCAAAAATCCATTTTCTGATGAAAAACGATGACTCCGGACCTGTCGAACATTCCCAAAATGGTCAATATGGATGAAATTTTAACATTTAATCTTTTGACTCTAAATGACTGTTGGATGTGAATTATGACTTTTTCAACTAAAATAAGTGTGTTTAAAGTCATTTATGTGCCTGAAATTGGTCAAAATTAAAGCTTTTGAATAAGCAAAAACTCTGTAAAAATGGCAATTTTGGTCACTCTGAGGGGTTAAAAAGTGGTTATTCAACATGAGGCACGATCCATTTGACATTTTGAATCATTTTTGGTACAGTCTCAAAAATCCATTTTCTGATGAAAAACGATGACTCCGGACCTGTCGAACATTCCCAAAATGGTCAATATGGATGAAATTTTAACATTTAATCTTTTGACTCTAAATGACTGTTGGATGTGAATTATGACTTTTTCAACTAAAATAAGTGTGTTTAAAGTCATTTATGTGCCTGAAATTGGTCAAAATTAAAGCTTTTGAATAAGCAAAAACTCTGTAAAAATGGCAATTTTGGTCACTCTGAGGGGTTAAAAAGTGGTTATTCAACATGAGGCACGATCCATTTGACATTTTGAATCATTTTTGGTACAGTCTCAAAAATCCATTTTCTGATGAAAAACGATGACTCCGGACCTGTCGAACGTTTCCAAAATGGTCAATATGGATGAAATTTTAACATGTAATCTTTTGACTCTAAATGACTGTTGGATGTGAATTATGACTTTTTCAACTAAAATAAGTGTGTTTAAAATCATTTATGCGCCTGAAATTGGTCAAAATTAAAACTTTTGAGTAAGCAAAACTCTGTAAAAATGGCCATTTTGGTCACTCTGAGGGGTTAAAAAGTGGTTATTCAACATGAGGCACGATCCAATTGACATTTTGAATCATTTTTGGTACAGTCCCAAAAATCCATTTTCTGATGAAAAACGATGACTCCGGACCTGTCGAACGTTTCCAAAATGGTCAATATGGATGAAATTTTAACATTTAATCTTTTGACTCTAAATGACTGTTGGATGTGAATTATGACTTTTTCAACTAAATCAAGTGTGTTTAAAGTCATTTATGTGCCTGAAATTGGTCAAAATTGAAGTTTTTGAGTAAGCAAAACTCTGTAAAAATGGCCATTTTGGTCACTCTGAGGGGTTAAAAAGTGGTTATTCAACATGAGGCACGATCCAATTGACATTTTGAATCATTTTTGGTACAGTCCCAAAAATCCATTTTCTGATGAAAAACGATGACTCCGGACCTGTCGAACGATTCCAAAATGGTCAATATGGATGAAATTTTAACATGTAATCTTTTGACTCTAAATGACTGTTGGATGTGAATTATGACTTTTTCAACTAAAATAAGTGTGTTTAAAATCATTTATGCGCCTGAAATTGGTCAAAATTAAAGCTTTTGAGTAAGCAAAACTCTGTAAAAATGGCCATTTTGGTCACTCTGAGGGGTTAAAAAGTGGTTATTCAACATGAGGCACGATCCAATTGACATTTTGAATCATTTTTGGTACAGTCCCAAAAATCCATTTTCTGATGAAAAACGATGACTCCGGACCTGTCGAACGATTCCAAAATGGTCAATATGGATGAAATTTTAACATTTAATCTTTTGACTCTAAATGACTGTTGGATGTGAATTATGACCTTTTCGACTAAAATAAGTGTGTTTAAAGTCATTTCTGTGCCTGAAATTGGTCAAAATTGAAGCTTTTGAGTAAGCGAAACTATGTAAAAATGGCAATGTTGGTCACTCTGAGGGGTTAAAAAGTGGTTATTCAACATGAGGCACGATCCATTTGACATTTTGAATCATTTTTGGTACAGTCCCAAAAATCCATTTTCTGATGATAAACGATGACTCCGGACCTGTCGAACATTCCCAAAATGGTCAATATGGATGAAATTTTAACATTTAATCTTTTGACTCTAAATGACTGTTGGATGTGAATTATGACTTTTTCAACTAAAATAAGTGTGTTTAAAGTCATTTATGTGCCTGAAATTGGTCAAAATTAAAGCTTTTGAATAAGCAAAAACTCTGTAAAAATGGCAATTTTGGTCACTCTGAGGGGTTAAAAAGTGGTTATTCAACATGAGGCACGATCCATTTGACATTTTGAATCATTTTTGGTACAGTCCCAAAAATCCATTTTCTGATGAAAAACGATGACTCCGGACCTGTCGAACGTTTCCAAAATGGTCAATATGGATGAAATTTTAACATGTAATCTTTTGACTCTAAATGACTGTTGGATGTGAATTATGACTTTTTCAACTAAAATAAGTGTGTTTAAAATCATTTATGCGCCTGAAATTGGTCAAAATTAAAGCTTTTGAGTAAGCAAAACTCTGTAAAAATGGCCATTTTGGTCACTCTGAGGGGTTAAAAAGTGGTTATTCAACATGAGGCACGATCCAATTGACATTTTGAATCATTTTTGGTACAGTCCCAAAAATCCATTTTCTGATGAAAAACGATGACTCCGGACCTGTCGAACGTTTCCAAAATGGTCAATATGGATGAAATTTTAACATTTAATCTTTTGACTCTAAATGACTGTTGGATGTGAATTATGACTTTTTCAACTAAATCAAGTGTGTTTAAAGTCATTTATGTGCCTGAAATTGGTCAAAATTGAAGCTTTTGAGTAAGCAAAACTCTGTAAGAATGGCCATTTTGGTCACTCTGAGGGGTTAAAAAGTGGTTATTCAACATGAGGCACGATCCAATTGACATTTTGAATCATTTTTGGTACAGTCCCAAAAATCCATTTTCTGATGAAAAACGATGACTCCGGACCTGTCGAACGATTCCAAAATGGTCAATATGGATGAAATTTTAACATTTAATCTTTTGACTCTAAATGACTGTTGGATGTGAATTATGACTTTTTCAACTAAATCAAGTGTGTTTAAAGTCATTTATGTGCCTGAAATTGGTCAAAATTGAAGCTTTTGAGTAAGCAAAACTCTGTAAGAATGGCCATTTTGGTCACTCTGAGGGGTTAAAAAGTGGTTATTCAACATGAGGCACGATCCAATTGACATTTTGAATCATTTTTGGTACAGTCCCAAAAATCCATTTTCTGATGAAAAACGATGACTCCGGACCTGTCGAACGATTCCAAAATGGTCAATATGGATGAAATTTTAACATGTAATCTTTTGACTCTAAATGACTGTTGGATGTGAATTATGACTTTTTCAACTACAATAAGTGTGTTTAAAATCATTTATGCGCCTGAAATTGGTCAAAATTAAAGCTTTTGAGTAAGCAAAACTCTGTAAAAATGGCCATTTTGGTCACTCTGAGGGGTTAAAAAGTGGTTATTCAACATGAGGCACGATCCAATTGACATTTTGAATCATTTTTGGTACAGTCCCAAAAATCCATTTTCTGATGAAAAACAATGACTCCGGACCTGTCGAACGATTCCAAAATGGTCAATATGGATGAAATTTTAACATTTAATCTTGACTCTAAATGACTGTTGGATGTGAATTAAGACTTTTTCAACTAAAATAAGTGTGTTTAAAGTCATTTATGTGCCTGAAATTGGTCAAAATTAAAGCTTTTGAATAAGCAAAAACTCTGTAAAAATGGCAATTTTGGTCAATCTGAGGGGTTAAAAAGTGGTTATTCTACATGAGGCACGATCCATTTGACATTTTGAATCATTTTTGGTACAGTCCCAAAAATCAATTTTCTGATGAAAAACGATGACTCCGGACCTGTCGAACGTTCCCAAAATGGTCAATATGGATGAAATTTTGACATTTAATCTTTTGACTCCAAATGACTGTTGGATGTGAATTATGACCTTTTCGACTAAAATAAGTGTGTTTAAAGTCATTTCTGTGCCTGAAATTGGTCAAAATTGAAGCTTTTGAGTAAGCGAAACTCTGTAAAAATGGCAATGTTGGTCACTCTGAGGGGTTAAAAAGTGGTTATTCAACATGAGGCACGATCCATTTGACATTTTGAATCATTTTTGGTACAGTCCCAAAAATCCATTTTCTGATGAAAAACGATGACTCCGGACCTGTCGAACATTCCCAAAATGGTCAATATGGATGAAATTTTAACATGTAATCTTTTGACTCTAAATGACTGTTGGATGTGAATTATGACTTTTTCAACTAAAATAAGTGTGTTTAAAATCATTTATGCGCCTGAAATTGGTCAAAATTAAAGCTTTTGAGTAAGCAAAACTCTGTAAAAATGGCCATTTTGGTCACTCTGAGGGGTTAAAAAGTGGTTATTCAACATGAGGCACGATCCAATTGACATTTTGAATCATTTTTGGTACAGTCCCAAAAATCCATTTTCTGATGAAAAACGATGACTCCGGACCTGTCGAACGTTTCCAAAATGGTCAATATGGATGAAATTTTAACATTTAATCTTTTGACTCTAAATGACTGTTGGATGTGAATTATGACTTTTTCAACTAAATCAAGTGTGTTTAAAGTCATTTATGTGCCTGAAATTGGTCAAAATTGAAGCTTTTGAGTAAGCAAAACTCTGTAAGAATGGCCATTTTGGTCACTCTGAGGGGTTAAAAAGTGGTTATTCAACATGAGGCACGATCCAATTGACATTTTGAATCATTTTTGGTACAGTCCCAAAAATCCATTTTCTGATGAAAAACGATGACTCCGGACCTGTCGAACGATTCCAAAATGGTCAATATGGATGAAATTTTAACATTTAATCTTTTGACTCTAAATGACTGTTGGATGTGAATTATGACTTTTTCAACTAAATCAAGTGTGTTTAAAGTCATTTATGTGCCTGAAATTGGTCAAAATTGAAGCTTTTGAGTAAGCAAAACTCTGTAAGAATGGCCATTTTGGTCACTCTGAGGGGTTAAAAAGTGGTTATTCAACATGAGGCACGATCCAATTGACATTTTGAATCATTTTTGGTACAGTCCCAAAAATCCATTTTCTGATGAAAAACGATGACTCCGGACCTGTCGAACGATTCCAAAATGGTCAATATGGATGAAATTTTAACATGTAATCTTTTGACTCTAAATGACTGTTGGATGTGAATTATGACTTTTTCAACTACAATAAGTGTGTTTAAAATCATTTATGCGCCTGAAATTGGTCAAAATTAAAGCTTTTGAGTAAGCAAAACTCTGTAAAAATGGCCATTTTGGTCACTCTGAGGGGTTAAAAAGTGGTTATTCAACATGAGGCACGATCCAATTGACATTTTGAATCATTTTTGGTACAGTCCCAAAAATCCATTTTCTGATGAAAAACAATGACTCCGGACCTGTCGAACGATTCCAAAATGGTCAATATGGATGAAATTTTAACATTTAATCTTGACTCTAAATGACTGTTGGATGTGAATTAAGACTTTTTCAACTAAAATAAGTGTGTTTAAAGTCATTTATGTGCCTGAAATTGGTCAAAATTAAAGCTTTTGAATAAGCAAAAACTCTGTAAAAATGGCAATTTTGGTCAATCTGAGGGGTTAAAAAGTGGTTATTCTACATGAGGCACGATCCATTTGACATTTTGAATCATTTTTGGTACAGTCCCAAAAATCAATTTTCTGATGAAAAACGATGACTCCGGACCTGTCGAACGTTCCCAAAATGGTCAATATGGATGAAATTTTGACATTTAATCTTTTGACTCCAAATGACTGTTGGATGTGAATTATGACCTTTTCGACTAAAATAAGTGTGTTTAAAGTCATTTCTGTGCCTGAAATTGGTCAAAATTGAAGCTTTTGAGTAAGCGAAACTCTGTATAAATGGCAATGTTGGTCACTCTGAGGGGTTAAAAAGTGGTTATTCAACATGAGGCACGATCCATTTGACATTTTGAATCATTTTTGGTACAGTCCCAAAAATCCATTTTCTGATGAAAAACGATGACTCCGGACCTGTCGAACATTCCCAAAATGGTCAATATGGATGAAATTTTAACATTTAATCTTTTGACTCTAAATGACTGTTGGATGTGAATTATGACTTTTTCAACTAAAATAAGTGTGTTTAAAGTCATTTATGTGCCTGAAATTGGTCAAAATTAAAGCTTTTGAATAAGCAAAAACTCTGTAAAAATGGCAATTTTGGTCACTCTGAGGGGTTAAAAAGTGGTTATTCAACATGAGGCACGATCCATTTGACATTTTGAATCATTTTTGGTACAGTCTCAAAAATCCATTTTCTGATGAAAAACGATGACTCCGGACCTGTCGAACATTCCCAAAATGGTCAATATGGATGAAATTTTAACATTTAATCTTTTGACTCTAAATGACTGTTGGATGTGAATTATGACTTTTTCAACTAAAATAAGTGTGTTTAAAGTCATTTATGTGCCTGAAATTGGTCAAAATTAAAGCTTTTGAATAAGCAAAACCTCTGTAAAAATGGCAATTTTGGTCACTCTGAGGGGTTAAAAAGTGGTTATTCAACATGAGGCACGATCCATTTGACATTTTGAATCATTTTTGGTACAGTCTCAAAAATCCATTTTCTGATGAAAAACGATGACTCCGGACCTGTCGAACGTTTCCAAAATGGTCAATATGGATGAAATTTTAACATGTAATCTTTTGACTCTAAATGACTGTTGGATGTGAATTATGACTTTTTCAACTAAAATAAGTGTGTTTAAAATCATTTATGCGCCTGAAATTGGTCAAAATTAAAACTTTTGAGTAAGCAAAACTCTGTAAAAATGGCCATTTTGGTCACTCTGAGGGGTTAAAAAGTGGTTATTCAACATGAGGCACGATCCAATTGACATTTTGAATCATTTTTGGTACAGTCCCAAAAATCCATTTTCTGATGAAAAACGATGTCTCCGGACCTGTCGAACGTTTCCAAAATGGTCAATATGGATGAAATTTTAACATTTAATCTTTTGACTCTAAATGACTGTTGGATGTGAATTATGACTTTTTCAACTAAATCAAGTGTGTTTAAAGTCATTTATGTGCCTGAAATTGGTCAAAATTGAAGTTTTTGAGTAAGCAAAACTCTGTAAAAATGGCCATTTTGGTCACTCTGAGGGGTTAAAAAGTGGTTATTCAACATGAGGCACGATCCAATTGACATTTTGAATCATTTTTGGTACAGTCCCAAAAATCCATTTTCTGATGAAAAACGATGACTCCGGACCTGTCGAACGATTCCAAAATGGTCAATATGGATGAAATTTTAACATGTAATCTTTTGACTCTAAATGACTGTTGGATGTGAATTATGACTTTTTCAACTAAAATAAGTGTGTTTAAAATCATTTATGCGCCTGAAATTGGTCAAAATTAAAGCTTTTGAGTAAGCAAAACTCTGTAAAAATGGCCATTTTGGTCACTCTGAGGGGTTAAAAAGTGGTTATTCAACATGAGGCACGATCCAATTGACATTTTGAATCATTTTTGGTACAGTCCCAAAAATCCATTTTCTGATGAAAAACGATGACTCAGGACCTGTCGAACGTTCCCAAAATGGTCAATATGGATGAAATTTTGACATTTAATCTTTTGACTCCAAATGACTGTTGGATGTGAATTATGACCTTTTCGACTAAAATAAGTGTGTTTAAAGTCATTTCTGTGCCTGAAATTGGTCAAAATTGAAGCTTTTGAGTAAGCGAAACTCTGTAAAAATGGCAATGTTGGTCACTCTGAGGGGTTAAAAAGTGGTTATTCAACATGAGGCACGATCCATTTGACATTTTGAATCATTTTTGGTACAGTCCCAAAAATCCATTTTCTGATGAAAAACGATGACTCCGGACCTGTCGAACATTCCCAAAATGGTCAATATGGATGAAATTTTAACATGTAATCTTTTGACTCTAAATGACTGTTGGATGTGAATTATGACTTTTTCAACTAAATCAAGTGTGTTTAAAGTCATTTATGTGCCTGAAATTGGTCAAAATTGAAGCTTTTGAGTAAGCAAAACTCTGTAAGAATGGCCATTTTGGTCACTCTGAGGGGTTAAAAAGTGGTTATTCAACATGAGGCACGATCCAATTGACATTTTGAATCATTTTTGGTACAGTCCCAAAAATCCATTTTCTGATGAAAAACGATGACTCCGGACCTGTCGAACGATTCCAAAATGGTCAATATGGATGAAATTTTAACATGTAATCTTTTGACTCTAAATGACTGTTGGATGTGAATTATGACTTTTTCAACTACAATAAGTGTGTTTAAAATCATTTATGCGCCTGAAATTGGTCAAAATTAAAGCTTTTGAGTAAGCAAAACTCTGTAAAAATGGCCATTTTGGTCACTCTGAGGGGTTAAAAAGTGGTTATTCAACATGAGGCACGATCCAATTGACATTTTGAATCATTTTTGGTACAGTCCCAAAAATCCATTTTCTGATGAAAAACAATGACTCCGGACCTGTCGAACGATTCCAAAATGGTCAATATGGATGAAATTTTAACATTTAATCTTGACTCTAAATGACTGTTGGATGTGAATTAAGACTTTTTCAACTAAAATAAGTGTGTTTAAAGTCATTTATGTGCCTGAAATTGGTCAAAATTAAAGCTTTTGAATAAGCAAAAACTCTGTAAAAATGGCAATTTTGGTCAATCTGAGGGGTTAAAAAGTGGTTATTCAACATGAGGCACGATCCAATTGACATTTTGAATCATTTTTGGTACAGTCCCAAAAATCCATTTTCTGATGAAAAACGATGACTCAGGACCTGTCGAACGTTCCCAAAATGGTCAATATGGATGAAATTTTGACATTTAATCTTTTGACTCCAAATGACTGTTGGATGTGAATTATGACCTTTTCGACTAAAATAAGTGTGTTTAAAGTCATTTCTGTGCCTGAAATTGGTCAAAATTGAAGCTTTTGAGTAAGCGAAACTCTGTAAAAATGGCAATGTTGGTCACTCTGAGGGGTTAAAAAGTGGTTATTCAACATGAGGCACGATCCATTTGACATTTTGAATCATTTTTGGTACAGTCCCAAAAATCCATTTTCTGATGAAAAACGATGACTCCGGACCTGTCGAACATTCCCAAAATGGTCAATATGGATGAAATTTTAACATTTAATCTTTTGACTCTAAATGACTGTTGGATGTGAATTATGACTTTTTCAACTAAAATAAGTGTGTTTAAAGTCATTTATGTGCCTGAAATTGGTCAAAATTAAAGCTTTTGAATAAGCAAAAACTCTGTAAAAATGGCAATTTTGGTCACTCTGAGGGGTTAAAAAGTGGTTATTCAACATGAGGCACGATCCATTTGACATTTTGAATCATTTTTGGTACAGTCCCAAAAATCCATTTTCTGATGAAAAACGATGACTCCGGACCTGTCGAACGTTTCCAAAATGGTCAATATGGATGAAATTTTAACATGTAATCTTTTGACTCTAAATGACTGTTGGATGTGAATTATGACTTTTTCAACTAAAATAAGTGTGTTCAAAATCATTTATGCGCCTGAAATTGGTCAAAATTAAAGCTTTTGAGTAAGCAAAACTCTGTAAAAATGGCCATTTTGGTCACTCTGAGGGGTTAAAAAGTGGTTATTCAACATGAGGCACGATCCAATTGACATTTTGAATCATTTTTGGTACAGTCCCAAAAATCCATTTTCTGATGAAAAACGATGACTCCGGACCTGTCGAACGTTTCCAAAATGGTCAATATGGATGAAATTTTAACATTTAATCTTTTGACTCTAAATGACTGTTGGATGTGAATTATGACTTTTTCAACTAAATCAAGTGTGTTTAAAGTCATTTATGTGCCTGAAATTGGTCAAAATTGAAGCTTTTGAGTAAGCAAAACTCTGTAAGAATGGCCATTTTGGTCACTCTGAGGGGTTAAAAAGTGGTTATTCAACATGAGGCACGATCCAATTGACATTTTGAATCATTTTTGGTACAGTCCCAAAAATCCATTTTCTGATGAAAAACGATGACTCCGGACCTGTCGAACGATTCCAAAATGGTCAATATGGATGAAATTTTAACATGTAATCTTTTGACTCTAAATGACTGTTGGATGTGAATTATGACTTTTTCAACTACAATAAGTGTGTTTAAAATCATTTATGCGCCTGAAATTGGTCAAAATTAAAGCTTTTGAGTAAGCAAAACTCTGTAAAAATGGCCATTTTGGTCACTCTGAGGGGTTAAAAAGTGGTTATTCAACATGAGGCACGATCCAATTGACATTTTGAATCATTTTTGGTACAGTCCCAAAAATCCATTTTCTGATGAAAAACAATGACTCCGGACCTGTCGAACGATTCCAAAATGGTCAATATGGATGAAATTTTAACATTTAATCTTGACTCTAAATGACTGTTGGATGTGAATTAAGACTTTTTCAACTAAAATAAGTGTGTTTAAAGTCATTTATGTGCCTGAAATTGGTCAAAATTAAAGCTTTTGAATAAGCAAAAACTCTGTAAAAATGGCAATTTTGGTCAATCTGAGGGGTTAAAAAGTGGTTATTCTACATGAGGCACGATCCATTTGACATTTTGAATCATTTTTGGTACAGTCCCAAAAATCAATTTTCTGATGAAAAACGATGACTCCGGACCTGTCGAACGTTCCCAAAATGGTCAATATGGATGAAATTTTGACATTTAATCTTTTGACTCCAAATGACTGTTGGATGTGAATTATGACCTTTTCGACTAAAATAAGTGTGTTTAAAGTCATTTCTGTGCCTGAAATTGGTCAAAATTGAAGCTTTTGAGTAAGCGAAACTCTGTAAAAATGGCAATGTTGGTCACTCTGAGGGGTTAAAAAGTGGTTATTCAACATGAGGCACGATCCATTTGACATTTTGAATCATTTTTGGTACAGTCTCAAAAATCCATTTTCTGATGAAAAACGATGACTCCGGACCTGTCGAACGTTTCCAAAATGGTCAATATGGATGAAATTTTAACATGTAATCTTTTGACTCTAAATGACTGTTGGATGTGAATTATGACTTTTTCAACTAAAATAAGTGTGTTTAAAATCATTTATGCGCCTGAAATTGGTCAAAATTAAAACTTTTGAGTAAGCAAAACTCTGTAAAAATGGCCATTTTGGTCACTCTGAGGGGTTAAAAAGTGGTTATTCAACATGAGGCACGATCCAATTGACATTTTGAATCATTTTTGGTACAGTCCCAAAAATCCATTTTCTGATGAAAAACGATGTCTCCGGACCTGTCGAACGTTTCCAAAATGGTCAATATGGATGAAATTTTAACATTTAATCTTTTGACTCTAAATGACTGTTGGATGTGAATTATGACTTTTTCAACTAAATCAAGTGTGTTTAAAGTCATTTATGTGCCTGAAATTGGTCAAAATTGAAGTTTTTGAGTAAGCAAAACTCTGTAAAAATGGCCATTTTGGTCACTCTGAGGGGTTAAAAAGTGGTTATTCAACATGAGGCACGATCCAATTGACATTTTGAATCATTTTTGGTACAGTCCCAAAAATCCATTTTCTGATGAAAAACGATGACTCCGGACCTGTCGAACGATTCCAAAATGGTCAATATGGATGAAATTTTAACATGTAATCTTTTGACTCTAAATGACTGTTGGATGTGAATTATGACTTTTTCAACTAAAATAAGTGTGTTTAAAATCATTTATGCGCCTGAAATTGGTCAAAATTAAAGCTTTTGAGTAAGCAAAACTCTGTAAAAATGGCCATTTTGGTCACTCTGAGGGGTTAAAAAGTGGTTATTCAACATGAGGCACGATCCAATTGACATTTTGAATCATTTTTGGTACAGTCCCAAAAATCCATTTTCTGATGAAAAACGATGACTCAGGACCTGTCGAACGTTCCCAAAATGGTCAATATGGATGAAATTTTGACATTTAATCTTTTGACTCCAAATGACTGTTGGATGTGAATTATGACCTTTTCGACTAAAATAAGTGTGTTTAAAGTCATTTCTGTGCCTGAAATTGGTCAAAATTGAAGCTTTTGAGTAAGCGAAACTCTGTAAAAATGGCAATGTTGGTCACTCTGAGGGGTTAAAAAGTGGTTATTCAACATGAGGCACGATCCATTTGACATTTTGAATCATTTTTGGTACAGTCCCAAAAATCCATTTTCTGATGAAAAACGATGACTCCGGACCTGTCGAACATTCCCAAAATGGTCAATATGGATGAAATTTTAACATTTAATCTTTTGACTCTAAATGACTGTTGGATGTGAATTATGACTTTTTCAACTAAAATAAGTGTGTTTAAAGTCATTTATGTGCCTGAAATTGGTCAAAATTAAAGCTTTTGAATAAGCAAAAACTCTGTAAAAATGGCAATTTTGGTCACTCTGAGGGGTTAAAAAGTGGTTATTCAACATGAGGCACGATCCATTTGACATTTTGAATCATTTTTGGTACAGTCCCAAAAATCCATTTTCTGATGAAAAACGATGACTCCGGACCTGTCGAACGTTTCCAAAATGGTCAATATGGATGAAATTTTAACATGTAATCTTTTGACTCTAAATGACTGTTGGATGTGAATTATGACTTTTTCAACTAAAATAAGTGTGTTCAAAATCATTTATGCGCCTGAAATTGGTCAAAATTAAAGCTTTTGAGTAAGCAAAACTCTGTAAAAATGGCCATTTTGGTCACTCTGAGGGGTTAAAAAGTGGTTATTCAACATGAGGCACGATCCAATTGACATTTTGAATCATTTTTGGTACAGTCCCAAAAATCCATTTTCTGATGAAAAACGATGACTCCGGACCTGTCGAACGTTTCCAAAATGGTCAATATGGATGAAATTTTAACATTTAATCTTTTGACTCTAAATGACTGTTGGATGTGAATTATGACTTTTTCAACTAAATCAAGTGTGTTTAAAGTCATTTATGTGCCTGAAATTGGTCAAAATTGAAGCTTTTGAGTAAGCAAAACTCTGTAAGAATGGCCATTTTGGTCACTCTGAGGGGTTAAAAAGTGGTTATTCAACATGAGGCACGATCCAATTGACATTTTGAATCATTTTTGGTACAGTCCCAAAAATCCATTTTCTGATGAAAAACGATGACTCCGGACCTGTCGAACGATTCCAAAATGGTCAATATGGATGAAATTTTAACATGTAATCTTTTGACTCTAAATGACTGTTGGATGTGAATTATGACTTTTTCAACTACAATAAGTGTGTTTAAAATCATTTATGCGCCTGAAATTGGTCAAAATTAAAGCTTTTGAGTAAGCAAAACTCTGTAAAAATGGCCATTTTGGTCACTCTGAGGGGTTAAAAAGTGGTTATTCAACATGAGGCACGATCCAATTGACATTTTGAATCATTTTTGGTACAGTCCCAAAAATCCATTTTCTGATGAAAAACAATGACTCCGGACCTGTCGAACGATTCCAAAATGGTCAATATGGATGAAATTTTAACATTTAATCTTGACTCTAAATGACTGTTGGATGTGAATTAAGACTTTTTCAACTAAAATAAGTGTGTTTAAAGTCATTTATGTGCCTGAAATTGGTCAAAATTAAAGCTTTTGAATAAGCAAAAACTCTGTAAAAATGGCAATTTTGGTCAATCTGAGGGGTTAAAAAGTGGTTATTCTACATGAGGCACGATCCATTTGACATTTTGAATCATTTTTGGTACAGTCCCAAAAATCAATTTTCTGATGAAAAACGATGACTCCGGACCTGTCGAACGTTCCCAAAATGGTCAATATGGATGAAATTTTGACATTTAATCTTTTGACTCCAAATGACTGTTGGATGTGAATTATGACCTTTTCGACTAAAATAAGTGTGTTTAAAGTCATTTCTGTGCCTGAAATTGGTCAAAATTGAAGCTTTTGAGTAAGCGAAACTCTGTAAAAATGGCAATGTTGGTCACTCTGAGGGGTTAAAAAGTGGTTATTCAACATGAGGCACGATCCATTTGACATTTTGAATCATTTTTGGTACAGTCCCAAAAATCCATTTTCTGATGAAAAACGATGATTCCGGACCTGTCGAACATTCCCAAAATGGTCAATATGGATGAAATTTTAACATTTAATCTTTTGACTCTAAATGACTGTTGGATGTGAATTATGACTTTTTCAACTAAAATAAGTGTGTTTAAAGTCATTTATGTGCCTGAAATTGGTCAAAATTAAAGCTTTTGAATAAGCAAAAACTCTGTAAAAATGGCAATTTTGGTCACTCTGAGGGGTTAAAAAGTGGTTATTCAACATGAGGCACGATCCATTTGACATTTTGAATCATTTTTGGTACAGTCTCAAAAATCCATTTTCTGATGAAAAACGATGACTCCGGACCTGTCGAACATTCCCAAAATGGTCAATATGGATGAAATTTTAACATTTAATCTTTTGACTCTAAATGACTGTTGGATGTGAATTATGACTTTTTCAACTAAAATAAGTGTGTTTAAAGTCATTTATGTGCCTGAAATTGGTCAAAATTAAAGCTTTTGAATAAGCAAAAACTCTGTAAAAATGGCAATTTTGGTCACTCTGAGGGGTTAAAAAGTGGTTATTCAACATGAGGCACGATCCATTTGACATTTTGAATCATTTTTGGTACAGTCTCAAAAATCCATTTTCTGATGAAAAACGATGACTCCGGACCTGTCGAACGTTTCCAAAATGGTCAATATGGATGAAATTTTAACATGTAATCTTTTGACTCTAAATGACTGTTGGATGTGAATTATGACTTTTTCAACTAAAATAAGTGTGTTTAAAATCATTTATGCGCCTGAAATTGGTCAAAATTAAAACTTTTGAGTAAGCAAAACTCTG
The DNA here is from genome assembly GCF_964263255.1 of Lissotriton vulgaris. NCBI lineage: Eukaryota > Metazoa > Chordata > Amphibia > Caudata > Salamandridae > Lissotriton > Lissotriton vulgaris. The sequence continues at coordinate 24,874 of NW_028253807.1, forward strand.
TAAAAATGGCCATTTTGGTCACTCTGAGGGGTTAAAAAGTGGTTATTCAACATGAGGCACGATCCAATTGACATTTTGAATCATTTTTGGTACAGTCCCAAAAATCCATTTTCTGATGAAAAACGATGACTCCGGACCTGTCGAACGTTTCCAAAATGGTCAATATGGATGAAATTTTAACATTTAATCTTTTGACTCTAAATGACTGTTGGATGTGAATTATGACTTTTTCAACTAAATCAAGTGTGTTTAAAGTCATTTATGTGCCTGAAATTGGTCAAAATTGAAGTTTTTGAGTAAGCAAAACTCTGTAAAAATGGCCATTTTGGTCACTCTGAGGGGTTAAAAGTGGTTATTCAACATGAGGCACGATCCAATTGACATTTTGAATCATTTTTGGTACAGTCCCAAAAATCCATTTTCTGATGAAAAACGATGACTCCGGACCTGTCGAACGATTCCAAAATGGTCAATATGGATGAAATTTTAACATGTAATCTTTTGACTCTAAATGACTGTTGGATGTGAATTATGACTTTTTCAACTAAAATAAGTGTGTTTAAAATCATTTATGCGCCTGAAATTGGTCAAAATTAAAGCTTTTGAGTAAGCAAAACTCTGTAAAAATGGCCATTTTGGTCACTCTGAGGGGTTAAAAAGTGGTTATTCAACATGAGGCACGATCCAATTGACATTTTGAATCATTTTTGGTACAGTCCCAAAAATCCATTTTCTGATGAAAAACGATGACTCCGGACCTGTCGAACGATTCCAAAATGGTCAATATGGATGAAATTTTAACATTTAATCTTTTGACTCTAAATGACTGTTGGATGTGAATTATGACCTTTTCGACTAAAATAAGTGTGTTTAAAGTCATTTCTGTGCCTGAAATTGGTCAAAATTGAAGCTTTTGAGTAAGCGAAACTATGTAAAAATGGCAATGTTGGTCACTCTGAGGGGTTAAAAAGTGGTTATTCAACATGAGGCACGATCCATTTGACATTTTGAATCATTTTTGGTACAGTCCCAAAAATCCATTTTCTGATGATAAACGATGACTCCGGACCTGTCGAACATTCCCAAAATGGTCAATATGGATGAAATTTTAACATTTAATCTTTTGACTCTAAATGACTGTTGGATGTGAATTATGACTTTTTCAACTAAAATAAGTGTGTTTAAAGTCATTTATGTGCCTGAAATTGGTCAAAATTAAAGCTTTTGAATAAGCAAAAACTCTGTAAAAATGGCAATTTTGGTCACTCTGAGGGGTTAAAAAGTGGTTATTCAACATGAGGCACGATCCATTTGACATTTTGAATCATTTTTGGTACAGTCCCAAAAATCCATTTTCTGATGAAAAACGATGACTCCGGACCTGTCGAACGTTTCCAAAATGGTCAATATGGATGAAATTTTAACATGTAATCTTTTGACTCTAAATGACTGTTGGATGTGAATTATGACTTTTTCAACTAAAATAAGTGTGTTTAAAATCATTTATGCGCCTGAAATTGGTCAAAATTAAAGCTTTTGAGTAAGCAAAACTCTGTAAAAATGGCCATTTTGGTCACTCTGAGGGGTTAAAAAGTGGTTATTCAACATGAGGCACGATCCAATTGACATTTTGAATCATTTTTGGTACAGTCCCAAAAATCCATTTTCTGATGAAAAACGATGACTCCGGACCTGTCGAACGTTTCCAAAATGGTCAATATGGATGAAATTTTAACATTTAATCTTTTGACTCTAAATGACTGTTGGATGTGAATTATGCTTTTTCAACTAAATCAAGTGTGTTTAAAGTCATTTATGTGCCTGAAATTGGTCAAAATTGAAGCTTTTGAGTAAGCAAAACTCTGTAAGAATGGCCATTTTGGTCACTCTGAGGGGTTAAAAAGTGGTTATTCAACATGAGGCACGATCCAATTGACATTTTGAATCATTTTTGGTACAGTCCCAAAAATCCATTTTCTGATGAAAAACGATGACTCCGGACCTGTCGAACGATTCCAAAATGGTCAATATGGATGAAATTTTAACATTTAATCTTTTGACTCTAAATGACTGTTGGATGTGAATTATGACTTTTTCAACTAAATCAAGTGTGTTTAAAGTCATTTATGTGCCTGAAATTGGTCAAAATTGAAGCTTTTGAGTAAGCAAAACTCTGTAAGAATGGCCATTTTGGTCACTCTGAGGGGTTAAAAAGTGGTTATTCAACATGAGGCACGATCCAATTGACATTTTGAATCATTTTTGGTACAGTCCCAAAAATCCATTTTCTGATGAAAAACGATGACTCCGGACCTGTCGAACGATTCCAAAATGGTCAATATGGATGAAATTTTAACATGTAATCTTTTGACTCTAAATGACTGTTGGATGTGAATTATGACTTTTTCAACTACAATAAGTGTGTTTAAAATCATTTATGCGCCTGAAATTGGTCAAAATTAAAGCTTTTGAGTAAGCAAAACTCTGTAAAAATGGCCATTTTGGTCACTCTGAGGGGTTAAAAAGTGGTTATTCAACATGAGGCACGATCCAATTGACATTTTGAATCATTTTTGGTACAGTCCCAAAAATCCATTTTCTGATGAAAAACAATGACTCCGGACCTGTCGAACGATTCCAAAATGGTCAATATGGATGAAATTTTAACATTTAATCTTGACTCGAAATGACTGTTGGATGTGAATTAAGACTTTTTCAACTAAAATAAGTGTGTTTAAAGTCATTTATGTGCCTGAAATTGGTCAAAATTAAAGCTTTTGAATAAGCAAAAACTCTGTAAAAATGGCAATTTTGGTCAATCTGAGGGGTTAAAAAGTGGTTATTCTACATGAGGCACGATCCATTTGACATTTTGAATCATTTTTGGTACAGTCCCAAAAATCAATTTTCTGATGAAAAACGATGACTCCGGACCTGTCGAACGTTCCCAAAATGGTCAATATGGATGAAATTTTGACATTTAATCTTTTGACTCCAAATGACTGTTGGATGTGAATTATGACCTTTTCGACTAAAATAAGTGTGTTTAAAGTCATTTCTGTGCCTGAAATTGGTCAAAATTGAAGCTTTTGAGTAAGCGAAACTCTGTAAAAATGGCAATGTTGGTCACTCTGAGGGGTTAAAAAGTGGTTATTCAACATGAGGCACGATCCATTTGACATTTTGAATCATTTTTGGTACAGTCCCAAAAATCCATTTTCTGATGAAAAACGATGACTCCGGACCTGTCGAACATTCCCAAAATGGTCAATATGGATGAAATTTTAACATGTAATCTTTTGACTCTAAATGACTGTTGGATGTGAATTATGACTTTTTCAACTAAAATAAGTGTGTTTAAAATCATTTATGCGCCTGAAATTGGTCAAAATTAAAGCTTTTGAGTAAGCAAAACTCTGTAAAAATGGCCATTTTGGTCACTCTGAGGGGTTAAAAAGTGGTTATTCAACATGAGGCACGATCCAATTGACATTTTGAATCATTTTTGGTACAGTCCCAAAAATCCATTTTCTGATGAAAAACGATGACTCCGGACCTGTCGAACGTTTCCAAAATGGTCAATATGGATGAAATTTTATCATTTAATCTTTTGACTCTAAATGACTGTTGGATGTGAATTATGACTTTTTCAACTAAATCAAGTGTGTTTAAAGTCATTTATGTGCCTGAAATTGGTCAAAATTGAAGCTTTTGAGTAAGCAAAACTCTGTAAGAATGGCCATTTTGGTCACTCTGAGGGGTTAAAAAGTGGTTATTCAACATGAGGCACGATCCAATTGACATTTTGAATCATTTTTGGTACAGTCCCAAAAATCCATTTTCTGATGAAAAACGATGACTCCGGACCTGTCGAACGATTCCAAAATGGTCAATATGGATGAAATTTTAACATTTAATCTTTTGACTCTAAATGACTGTTGGATGTGAATTATGACTTTTTCAACTAAATCAAGTGTGTTTAAAGTCATTTATGTGCCTGAAATTGGTCAAAATTGAAGCTTTTGAGTAAGCAAAACTCTGTAAGAATGGCCATTTTGGTCACTCTGAGGGGTTAAAAAGTGGTTATTCAACATGAGGCACGATCCAATTGACATTTTGAATCATTTTTGGTACAGTCCCAAAAATCCATTTTCTGATGAAAAACGATGACTCCGGACCTGTCGAACGATTCCAAAATGGTCAATATGGATGAAATTTTAACATGTAATCTTTTGACTCTAAATGACTGTTGGATGTGAATTATGACTTTTTCAACTACAATAAGTGTGTTTAAAATCATTTATGCGCCTGAAATTGGTCAAAATTAAAGCTTTTGAGTAAGCAAAACTCTGTAAAAATGGCCATTTTGGTCACTCTGAGGGGTTAAAAAGTGGTTATTCAACATGAGGCACGATCCAATTGACATTTTGAATCATTTTTGGTACAGTCCCAAAAATCCATTTTCTGATGAAAAACAATGACTCCGGACCTGTCGAACGATTCCAAAATGGTCAATATGGATGAAATTTTAACATTTAATCTTGACTCTAAATGACTGTTGGATGTGAATTAAGACTTTTTCAACTAAAATAAGTGTGTTTAAAGTCATTTATGTGCCTGAAATTGGTCAAAATTAAAGCTTTTGAATAAGCAAAAACTCTGTAAAAATGGCAATTTTGGTCAATCTGAGGGGTTAAAAAGTGGTTATTCTACATGAGGCACGATCCATTTGACATTTTGAATCATTTTTGGTACAGTCCCAAAAATCAATTTTCTGATGAAAAACGATGACTCCGGACCTGTCGAACGTTCCCAAAATGGTCAATATGGATGAAATTTTGACATTTAATCTTTTGACTCCAAATGACTGTTGGATGTGAATTATGACCTTTTCGACTAAAATAAGTGTGTTTAAAGTCATTTCTGTGCCTGAAATTGGTCAAAATTGAAGCTTTTGAGTAAGCGAAACTCTGTATAAATGGCAATGTTGGTCACTCTGAGGGGTTAAAAAGTGGTTATTCAACATGAGGCACGATCCATTTGACATTTTGAATCATTTTTGGTACAGTCCCAAAAATCCATTTTCTGATGAAAAACGATGACTCCGGACCTGTCGAACATTCCCAAAATGGTCAATATGGATGAAATTTTAACATTTAATCTTTTGACTCTAAATGACTGTTGGATGTGAATTATGACTTTTTCAACTAAAATAAGTGTGTTTAAAGTCATTTATGTGCCTGAAATTGGTCAAAATTAAAGCTTTTGAATAAGCAAAAACTCTGTAAAAATGGCAATTTTGGTCACTCTGAGGGGTTAAAAAGTGGTTATTCAACATGAGGCACGATCCATTTGACATTTTGAATCATTTTTGGTACAGTCCCAAAAATCCATTTTCTGATGAAAAACGATGACTCCGGACCTGTCGAACATTCCCAAAATGGTCAATATGGATGAAATTTTAACATTTAATCTTTTGACTCTAAATGACTGTTGGATGTGAATTATGACTTTTTCAACTAAAATAAGTCTGTTTAAAGTCATTTATGTGCCTGAAATTGGTCAAAATTAAAGCTTTTGAATAAGCAAAAACTCTGTAAAAATGGCAATTTTGGTCACTCTGAGGGGTTAAAAAGTGGTTATTCAACATGAGGCACGATCCATTTGACATTTTGAATCATTTTTGGTACAGTCCCAAAAATCCATTTTCTGATGAAAAACGATGACTCCGGACCTGTCGAACGTTTCCAAAATGGTCAATATGGATGAAATTTTAACATGTAATCTTTTGACTCTAAATGACTGTTGGATGTGAATTATGACTTTTTCAACTAAAATAAGTGTGTTTAAAATCATTTATGCGCCTGAAATTGGTCAAAATTAAAGCTTTTGAGTAAGCAAAACTCTGTAAAAATGGCCATTTTGGTCACTCTGAGGGGTTAAAAAGTGGTTATTCAACATGAGGCACGATCCAATTGACATTTTGAATCATTTTTGGTACAGTCCCAAAAATCCATTTTCTGATGAAAAACGATGACTCCGGACCTGTCGAACGTTTCCAAAATGGTCAATATGGATGAAATTTTAACATTTAATCTTTTGACTCTAAATGACTGTTGGATGTGAATTATGACTTTTTCAACTAAATCAAGTGTGTTTAAAGTCATTTATGTGCCTGAAATTGGTCAAAATTGAAGCTTTTGAGTAAGCAAAACTCTGTAAGAATGGCCATTTTGGTCACTCTGAGGGGTTAAAAAGTGGTTATTCAACATGAGGCACGATCCAATTGACATTTTGAATCATTTTTGGTACAGTCCCAAAAATCCATTTTCTGATGAAAAACGATGACTCCGGACCTGTCGAACGATTCCAAAATGGTCAATATGGATGAAATTTTAACATGTAATCTTTTGACTCTAAATGACTGTTGGATGTGAATTAAGACTTTTTCAACTAAAATAAGTGTGTTTAAAGTCATTTATGTGCCTGAAATTGGTCAAAATTAAAGCTTTTGAATAAGCAAAAACTCTGTAAAAATGGCAATTTTGGTCAATCTGAGGGGTTAAAAAGTGGTTATTCTACATGAGGCACGATCCATTTGACATTTTGAATCATTTTTGGTACAGTCCCAAAAATCAATTTTCTGATGAAAAACGATGACTCCGGACCTGTCGAACGTTCCCAAAATGGTCAATATGGATGAAATTTTGACATTTAATCTTTTGACTCCAAATGACTGTTGGATGTGAATTATGACCTTTTCGACTAAAATAAGTGTGTTTAAAGTCATTTCTGTGCCTGAAATTGGTCAAAATTGAAGCTTTTGAGTAAGCGAAACTCTGTAAAAATGGCAATGTTGGTCACTCTGAGGGGTTAAAAAGTGGTTATTCAACATGAGGCACGATCCATTTGACATTTTGAATCATTTTTGGTACAGTCCCAAAAATCCATTTTCTGATGAAAAACGATGACTCCGGACCTGTCGAACATTCCCAAAATGGTCAATATGGATGAAATTTTAACATTTAATCTTTTGACTCTAAATGACTGTTGGATGTGAATTATGACTTTTTCAACTAAAATAAGTGTGTTTAAAGTCATTTATGTGCCTGAAATTGGTCAAAATTAAAGCTTTTGAATAAGCAAAAACTCTGTAAAAATGGCAATTTTGGTCACTCTGAGGGGTTAAAAAGTGGTTATTCAACATGAGGCACGATCCATTTGACATTTTGAATCATTTTTGGTACAGTCTCAAAAATCCATTTTCTGAGGAAAAACGATGACTCCGGACCTGTCGAACGTTTCCAAAATGGTCAATATGGATGAAATTTTAACATTTAATCTTTTGACTCTAAATGACTGTTGGATGTGAATTATGACTTTTTCAACTAAAATAAGTGTGTTTAAAGTCATTTATGTGCCTGAAATTGGTCAAAATTGAAGCTTTTGAGTAAGCAAAACTCTGTAAAAATGGCCATTTTGGTCACTCTGAGGGGTTAAAAAGTGGTTATTCAACATGAGGCACAATCCAATTGACATTTTGAATCATTTTTGGTACAGTCCCAAAAATCCATTTTCTGATGAAAAACGATGACTCCGGACCTGTCGAACGTTCCCAAAATGGTCAATATGGATGAAATTTTAACATTTAATCTTTTGACTCTAAATGACTGTTGGATGTGAATTATGACTTTTTCAACTAAAATAAGTGTGTTTAAAGTCATTTATGTGCCTGAAATTGGTCAAAATTGAAGCTTTTGAGTAAGCAAAACTCTGTAAAAATGGCCATTTTGGTCACTCTGAGGGGTTAAAAAGTGGTTATTCAACATGAGGCACGATCCATTTGACATTTTGAATCATTTTTGGTACAGTCCCAAAAATCCATTTTCTGATGAAAAACGATGACTCTGGACCTGTCGAACGTTCCCAAAATGGTCAATATGGATGAAATTTTAACATTTAATCTTTTGACTCTAAATGAACTGTTGGATGTGAATTATGACTTTTTCAACTAAAATAAGTGTGTTTAAAATCATTTATGCGCCTGAAATTGGTCAAAATTAAAGCTTTTGAGTAAGCAAAACTCTGTAAAAATGGCCATTTTGGTCACTCTGAGGGGTTAAAAAGTGGTTATTCAACATGAGGCACGATCCAATTGACATTTTGAATCATTTTTGGTACAGTCCCAAAAATCCATTTTCTGATGAAAAACGATGACTCCGGACCTGTCGAACGTTTCCAAAATGGTCAATATGGATGAAATTTTAACATTTAATCTTTTGACTCTAAATGACTGTTGGATGTGAATTATGACTTTTTCAACTAAATCAAGTGTGTTTAAAGTCATTTATGTGCCTGAAATTGGTCAAAATTGAAGCTTTTGAGTAAGCAAAACTCTGTAAGAATGGCCATTTTGGTCACTCTGAGGGGTTAAAAAGTGGTTATTCAACATGAGGCACGATCCAATTGACATTTTGAATCATTTTTGGTACAGTCCCAAAAATCCATTTTCTGATGAAAAACGATGACTCCGGACCTGTCGAACGATTCCAAAATGGTCAATATGGATGAAATTTTAACATGTAATCTTTTGACTCTAAATGACTGTTGGATGTGAATTATGACTTTTTCAACTACAATAAGTGTGTTTAAAATCATTTATGCGCCTGAAATTGGTCAAAATTAAAGCTTTTGAGTAAGCAAAACTCTGTAAAAATGGCCATTTTGGTCACTCTGAGGGTTAAAAAGTGGTTATTCAACATGAGGCACGATCCAATTGACATTTTGAATCATTTTTGGTACAGTCCCAAAAATCCATTTTCTGATGAAAAACAATGACTCCGGACCTGTCGAACGATTCCAAAATGGTCAATATGGATGAAATTTTAACATTTAATCTTGACTCTAAATGACTGTTGGATGTGAATTAAGACTTTTTCAACTAAAATAAGTGTGTTTAAAGTCATTTATGTGCCTGAAATTGGTCAAAATTAAAGCTTTTGAATAAGCAAAAACTCTGTAAAAATGGCAATTTTGGTCAATCTGAGGGGTTAAAAAGTGGTTATTCTACATGAGGCACGATCCATTTGACATTTTGAATCATTTTTGGTACAGTCCCAAAAATCAATTTTCTGATGAAAAACGATGACTCCGGACCTGTCGAACGTTCCCAAAATGGTCAATATGGATGAAATTTTAACATTTAATCTTTTGACTCCAAATGACTGTTGGATGGGAATTATGACTTTTTCAACTAAAATAAGTGTGTTTAAAGTCATTTATGTGCCTGAAATTGGTCAAAATTGAAGCTTTTGAGTAAGCAAAACTCTGTAAAAATGGCCATTTTGGTCACTCTGAGGGGTTAAAAAGTGGTTATTCAACATGAGGCACGATCCAATTGACATTTTGAATCATTTTTGGTACAGTCCCAAAAATTCATTTTCTGATGAAAAACGATGACTCCGGACCTGTCGAACGTTCCCAAAATGGTCAATATGGATGAAATTTTAACATTTAATCTTTTGACTCCAAATGACTGTTGGATGTGAATTATGACCTTTTCGACTAAAATAAGTGTGTTTAAAGTCATTTCTGTGCCTGAAATTGGTCAAAATTGAAGCTTTTGAGTAAGCGAAACTCTGTAAAAATGGCAATGTTGGTCACTCTGAGGGGTTAAAAAGTGGTTATTCAACATGAGGCACGATCCATTTGACATTTTGAATCATTTTTGGTACAGTCCCAAAAATCCATTTTCTGATGAAAAACGATGACTCCGGACCTGTCGAACGTTTCCAAAATGGTCAATATGGATGAAATTTTAACATTTAATCTTTTGACTCAAAATGACTGTTGGATGTGAATTATGACTTTTTCAACTAAATCAAGTGTGTTTAAAGTCATTTATGTGCCTGAAATTGGTCAAAATTGAAGCTTTTGAGTAAGCAAAACTCTGTAAAAATGGCCATTTTGGTCACTCTGAGGGGTTAAAAAGTGGTTATTCAACATGAGGCACGATCCAATTGACATTTTGAATAATTTTTGGTACAGTCCCAAAAATCCATTTTCTGATGAAAAACGATGACTCCGGACCTGTCGAACGATTCCAAAATGGTCAATATGGATGAAATTTTAACATGTAATCTTTTGACTCTAAATGACTGTTGGATGTGAATTATGACTTTTTCAACTAAAATAAGTGTGTTTAAAATCATTTATGCGCTTGAAATTGGTCAAAATTAAAGCTTTTGAGTAAGCAAAACTCTGTAAAAATGGCCATTTTGGTCACTCTGAGGGGTTAAAAAGTGGTTATTCAACATGAGGCACGATCCAATTGACATTTTGAATCATTTTTGGTACAGTCCCAAAAATCCATTTTCTGATGAAAAACGATGACTCCGGACCTGTCGAACGTTCCCAAAATGGTCTATATGGATGAAATTTTAACATTTAATCTTTTGACTCCAAATGACTGTTGGATGGGAATTATGACTTTTTCAACTAAAATAAGTGTGTTTAAAGTCATTTATGTGCCTGAAATTGGTCAAAATTGAAGCTTTTGTGTAAGCAAAACTCTGTAAAAATGGCAATGTTGGTCACTCTGAGGGGTTAAAAAGTGGTTATTCAACATGAGGCACGATCCATTTGACATTTTGAATCATTTTTGGTACAGTCCCAAAAATCCATTTTCTGATGAAAAACAATGACTCCGGACCTGTCGAACGTTCCCAAAATGGTCAATATGGATGAAATTTTAACATTTAATCTTTTGACTCCAAATGACTGTTGGATGTGAATTATGACCTTTTCGACTAAAATAAGTGTGTTTAAAGTCATTTATGTGCCTGAAATTGGTCAAAATTGAAGCTTTTGAGTAAGCGAAACTCTGTAAAAATGGCAATGTTGGTCACTCTGAGGGGTTAAAAAGTGGTTATTCAACATGAGGCACGATCCATTTGACATTTTGAATCATTTTTGGTACAGTCCCAAAAATCCATTTTCTGATGAAAAACGATGACTCCGGACCTGTCGAACGTTCCCAAAATGGTCAATATGGGTGAAATTTTAACATTTAATCTTTTGACTCCAAATGACTGTTGGATGGGAATTATGACTTTTTCAACTAAAATAAGTGTGTTTAAAGTCATTTATGTGCCTGAAATTGGTCAAAATTGAAGCTTTTGAGTAAGCAAAACTCTGTAAGAATGGCCATTTTGGTCACTCTGAGGGGTTAAAAAGTGGTTATTCAACATGAGGCACGATCCAATTGACATTTTGAATCATTTTTGGTACAGTCCCAAAAATCCATTTTCTGATGAAAAACGATGACTCCGGACCTGTCGAACGATTCCAAAATGGTCAATATGGATGAAATTTTAACATGTAATCTTTTGACTCTAAATGACTGTTGGATGTGAATTATGACTTTTTCAACTACAATAAGTGTGTTTAAAATCATTTATGCGCCTGAAATTGGTCAAAATTAAAGCTTTTGAGTAAGCAAAACTCTGTAAAAATGGCCATTTTGGTCACTCTGAGGGGTTAAAAAGTGGTTATTCAACATGAGGCACGATCCAATTGACATTTTGAATCATTTTTGGTACAGTCCCAAAAATCCATTTTCTGATGAAAAACAATGACTCCGGACCTGTCGAACGATTCCAAAATGGTCAATATGGATGAAATTTTAACATTTAATCTTGACTCTAAATGACTGTTGGATGTGAATTAAGACTTTTTCAACTAAAATAAGTGTGTTTAAAGTCATTTATGTGCCTGAAATTGGTCAAAATTAAAGCTTTTGAATAAGCAAAAACTCTGTAAAAATGGCAATTTTGGTCAATCTGAGGGGTTAAAAAGTGGTTATTCTACATGAGGCACGATCCATTTGACATTTTGAATCATTTTTGGTACAGTCCCAAAAATCAATTTTCTGATGAAAAACGATGACTCCGGACCTGTCGAACGTTCCCAAAATGGTCAATATGGATGAAATTTTAACATTTAATCTTTTGACTCCAAATGACTGTTGGATGGGAATTATGACTTTTTCAACTAAAATAAGTGTGTTTAAAGTCATTTATGTGCCTGAAATTGGTCAAAATTGAAGCTTTTGAGTAAGCAAAACTCTGTAAAAATGGCCATTTTGGTCACTCTGAATGGTTAAAAAGTGGTTATTCAACATGAGGCATGATCCATTTGACATTTTGAATCATTTTTGGTACAGTCCCAAAAATCCATTTTCTGATGAAAAACGATGACTCCGGACCTGTCGAACGTTCCCAAAATGGTCAATATGGATGAAATTTTAACATTTAATCTTTAGACTCTAAATGACTGTTGGATGTGAATTATGACTTTTTCAACTAAAATAAGTGTGTTTAAAGTCATTTATGTGCCTGAAATTGGTCAAAATTAAAGCTTTTGAATAAGCAAAAACTCTGTAAGAATGGCAATTTTGGTCACTCTGAGGGGTTAAAAAGTGGTTCTTCAACATGAGGCACGATCCATTTGACATTTTGAATCATTTTTGGTACAGTCCCAAAAATCAATTTTCTGATGAAAAACGATGACTCCGGACCTGTCGAACGTTTCCAAAATGGTAAATATGGATGAAATTTTAACATTTAATCTTTTGACTCTAAATGACTGTTGGATGTGAATTAAGACTTTTTCAACTAAATCAAGTGTGTTTAAAGTCATTTATGTGCCTGAAATTGGTCAAAATTGAAGCTTTTGAGTAAGCAAAACTCTGTAAAAATGGCCATTTTGGTCACTCTGAGGGGTTAAAAAGTGGTTATTCAACATGAGGCACGATCCAATTGACATTTTGAATAATTTTTGGTACAGTCCCAAAAATCAATTTTCTGATGAAAAACGATGACTCCGGATTTGTCGAACGATTCCAAAATGGTCAATATGGATGAAATTTTAACATGTAATCTTTTGACACTAAATGACTGTTGGATGTGAATTATGACTTTTTCAACTAAAATAAGTGTGTTTAAAATCATTTATGCGCTTGAAATTGGTCAAAATTAAAGCTTTTGAGTAAGCAAAACTCTGTAAAAATGGCCATTTTGGTCACTCTGAGGGGTTAAAAAGTGGTTATTCAACATGAGGCACGATCCAATTGACATTTTGAATCATTTTTGGTACAGTCCCAAAAATCAATTTTCTGATGAAAAACGATGACTCCGGACCTGTCGAACGTTCCCAAAATGGTCAATATGGATGAAATTTTAACATTTAATCTTTTGACTCCAAATGACTGTTGGATGTGAATTATGACCTTTTCGACTAAAATAAGTGTGTTTAAAGTCATTTCTGTGCCTGAAATTGGTCAAAATTGAAGCTTTTGAGTAAGCGAAACTCTGTAAAAATGGCAATGTTGGTCACTCTGAGGGGTTAAAAAGTGGTTATTCAACATGAGGCACGATCCATTTGACATTTTGAATCATTTTTGGTACAGTCCCAAAAATCCATTTTCTGATGAAAAACGATGACTCCGGACCTGTCGAACGTTCCCAAAATGGTCAATATGGATGGAATTTTAACATTTAATCTTTTGACTCCAAATGACTGTTGGATGGGAATTATGACTTTTTCAACTAAAATAAGTGTGTTTAAAGTCATTTATGTGCCTGAAATTGGTCAAAATTGAAGCTTTTGAGTAAGCAAAACTCTGTAAAAATGGCCATTTTGGTCACTCTGAGGGGTTAAAAAGTGGTTATTCAACATGAGGCACGATCCATTTGACATTTTGAATCATTTTTGGTACAGTCCCAAAAATCCATTTTCTGATGGAAAAACGATGACTCCGGACCTGTCGAACGTTCCCAAAATGGTCAATAGGGATGAAATTTTAACATTTAATCTTTAGACTCTAAATGACTGTTGGATGTGAATTATGACTTTTTCAACTAAAATAGGTGTGTTTAAAATTATGTATGTGCCTGAAATTGGTCAAAATTAAAGCTTTTGAATAAGCAAAAACTCTGTAAAAAAGGCAATTTTGGTCACTCTGAGGGGTTAAAAAGTGGTTATTCAACATGAGGCACGATCCATTTGACATTTTGAATCATTTTTGGTACAGTCCCAAAAATCCATTTTCTGATGAAAAACGATGACTCCGGACCTGTCGAACGATTCCAAAATGGTCAATATGGATGAAATTTTAACATTTAATCTTTTGACTCTAAATGACTGTTGGATGTGAATTATGACTTTTTCAACTAAAATAAGTGTGTTTAAAGTCATTTATGTGCCTGAAATTGGTCAAAATTAAAGCTTTTGAATAAGCAAAAACTCTGTAAAAATGGCAATTTTGGTCACTCTGAGGGGTTAAAAAGTGGTTATTCAACATGAGGCACGATCCATTTGACATTTTGAATCATTTTTGGTACAGTCCCAAAAATCCATTTTCTGATGAAAAACGATGACTCCAGACCTGTCGAACGTTCCCAAAGTGGTCAATATGGATGAAATTTTAACATTTAATCTTTTGACTCCAAATGACTGTTGGATGGGAATTATGACTTTTTCAACTAAAATAAGTGTGTTTAAAGTCATTTATGTGCCTGAAATTGGTCAAAATTGAAGCTTTTGAGTAAGCAAAACTCTGTAAAAATGGCAATGTTCGTCACTCTGAGGGGTTAAAAAGTGGTTATTCAACATGAGGCACGATCCATTTGTCATTTTGAATCATTTTTGGTAAAGTCCCAAAAATCAATTTTCTGATGAAAAACGATGACTCCGGACCTGTCGAACGTTTCCAAAATGGTCAATATGGATGAAATTTTAACATTTAATCTTTTGACTCTAAATGACTGTTGGATGTGAATTATGACTTTTTCAACTAAAATAAGTGTGTTTAAAGTCATTTATGTCCCTGAAATTGGTCAAAATTGAAGCTTTTGAGTAAGCGAAACTCTGTAAAAATGGCAATGTTGGTCACTCTGAGGGGTTAAAAAGTGGTTATTCAACATGAGGCACGATCCATTTGACATTTTGAATCATTTTTGGTACAGTCCCAAAAATCCATTTTCTGATGAAAAACGATGACTCCGGACCTGTCGAACATTCCCAAAATGGTCAATATGGATGAAATTTTAACATTTAATCTTTTGACTCTAAATGACTGTTGGATGTGAATTATGACTTTTTCAACTAAAATATGTGTGTTTAAAGTCATTTATGTGCCTGAAATTGGTCAAAATTAAAGCTTTTGAATAAGCAAAAACTCTGTAAAAATGGCAATTTTGGTCACTCTGAGGGGTTAAAAAGTGGTTATTAGACATGAGGCACGATCCATTTGACATTTTGAATCATTTTTGGTACAGTCCCAAAAATCCATTTTCTGATGAAAAACGATGACTCCGGACCTGTCGAACGTTTCCAAAATGGTCAATATGGATGAAATTTTAACATGTAATCTTTTGACTCTAAATGACTGTTGGATGTGAATTATGACTTTTTCAACTAAAATAAGTGTGTTTAAAATCATTTATGCGCCTGAAATTGGTCAAAATTAAAGCTTTTGAGTAAGCAAAACTCTGTAAAAATGGCCATTTTGGTCACTCTGAGGGGTTAAAAAGTGGTTATTCAACATGAGGCACGATCCAATTGACATTTTGAATCATTTTTGGTACAGTCCCAAAAATCCATTTTCTGATGAAAAACGATGACTCCGGACCTGTCGAACGTTTCCAAAATGGTCAATATGGATGAAATTTTAACATTTAATCTTTTGACTCTAAATGACTGTTGGATGTGAATTTTGACTTTTTCAACTAAATCAAGTGTGTTTAAAGTCATTTATGTGCCTGAAATTGGTCAAAATTGAAGCTTTTGAGTAAGCAAAACTCTGTAAGAATATCCATTTTGGTCACTCTGAGGGGTTAAAAAGTGGTTATTCAACATGAGGCACGATCCAATTGACATTTTGAATCATTTTTGGTACAGTCCCAAAAATCCATTTTCTGATGAAAAACGATGACTCCGGACCTGTCGAACGATTCCAAAATGGTCAATATGGATGAAATTTTAACATGTAATCTTTTGACTCTAAATGACTGTTGGATGTGAATTATGACTTTTTCAACTACAATAAGTGTGTTTAAAATCATTTATGCGCCTGAAATTGGTCAAAATTAAAGCTTTTGAGTAAGCAAAACTCTGTAAAAATGGCCATTTTGGTCACTCTGAGGGGTTAAAAAGTGGTTATTCAACATGAGGCACGATCCAATTGACATTTTGAATCATTTTTGGTACAGTCCCAAAAATCCATTTTCTGATGAAAAACAATGACTCCGGACCTGTCGAACGATTCCAAAATGGTCAATATGGATGAAATTTTAACATTTAATCTTGACTCTAAATGACTGTTGGATGTGAATTAAGACTTTTTCAACTAAAATAAGTGTGTTTAAAGTCATTTATGTGCCTGAAATTGGTCAAAATTAAAGCTTTTGAATAAGCAAAAACTCTGTAAAAATGGCAATTTTGGTCAATCTGAGGGGTTAAAAAGTGGTTATTCTACATGAGGCACGATCCATTTGACATTTTGAATCATTTTTGGTACAGTCCCAAAAATCAATTTTCTGATGAAAAACGATGACTCCGGACCTGTCGAACGTTCCCAAAATGGTCAATATGGATGAAATTTTAACATTTAATCTTTTGACTCCAAATGACTGTTGGATGGGAATTATGACTTTTTCAACTAAAATAAGTGTGTTTAAAGTCATTTATGTGCCTGAAATTGGTCAAAATTGAAGCTTTTGAGTAAGCAAAACTCTGTAAAAATGGCCATTTTGGTCACTCTGAGGGGTTAAAAAGTGGTTATTCAACATGAGGCACGATCCAATTGACATTTTGAATCATTTTTGGTACAGTCCCAAAAATTCATTTTCTGATGAAAAACGATGACTCCGGACCTGTCGAACGTTCCCAAAATGGTCAATATGGATGAAATTTTAACATTTAATCTTTTGACTCCAAATGACTGTTGGATGTGAATTATGACCTTTTCGACTAAAATAAGTGTGTTTAAAGTCATTTCTGTGCCTGAAATTGGTCAAAATTGAAGCTTTTGATTAAGCGAAACTCTGTAAAAATGGCAATGTTGGTCACTCTGAGGGGTTAAAAAGTGGTTATTCAACATGAGGCACGATCCATTTGACATTTTGAATCATTTTTGGTACAGTCCCAAAAATCCATTTTCTGATGAAAAACAATGACTCCGGACCTGTCGAACGTTTCCAAAATGGTCAATATGGATGAAATTTTAACATTTAATCTTTTGACTCTAAATGACTGTTGGATGTGAATTATGACTTTTTCAACTAAAATAAGTGTGTTTAAAATCATTTATGCGCTTGAAATTGGTCAAAATTAAAGCTTTTGAGTAAGCAAAACTCTGTAAAAATGGCCATTTTGGTCACTCTGAGGGGTTAAAAAGTGGTTATTCAACATGAGGCACGATCCAATTGACATTTTGAATCATTTTTGGTACAGTCCCAAAAATCAATTTTCTGATGAAAAACGATGACTCCGGACCTGTCGAACGTTCCCAAAATGGTCAATATGGATGAAATTTTAACATTTAATCTTTTGACTCCAAATGACTGTTGGATGGGAATTATGACTTTTTCAACTAAAATAAGTGTGTTTAAAGTCATTTATGTGCCTGAAATTGGTCAAAATTGAAGCTTTTGAGTAAGCAAAACTCTGTAAAAATGGCCATTTTGGTCACTCTGAATGGTTAAAAAGTGGTTATTCAACATGAGGCATGATCCATTTGACATTTTGAATCATTTTTGGTACAGTCCCAAAAATCCATTTTCTGATGAAAAACGATGACTCCGGACCTGTCGAACGTTCCCAAAATGGTCAATATGGATGAAATTTTAACATTTAATCTTTAGACTCTAAATGACTGTTGGATGTGAATTATGACTTTTTCAACTAAAATAAGTGTGTTTAAAGTCATTTATGTGCCTGAAATTGGTCAAAATTAAAGCTTTTGAATAAGCAAAAACTCTGTAAAAATGGCAATTTTGGTCACTCTGAGGGGTTAAAAAGTTGTTATTCAACATGAGGCACGATCCATTTGACATTTTGAATCATTTTTGGTACAGTCCCAAAAATCCATTTTCTGATGAAAAACGATGACTCCAGACCTGTCGAACGTTCCCAAAGTGGTCAATATGGATGAAATTTTAACATTTAATCTTTTGACTCCAAATGACTGTTGGATGGGAATTATGACTTTTTCAACTAAAATAAGTGTGTTTAAAGTCATTTATGTGCCTGAAATTGGTCAAAATTGAAGCTTTTGAGTAAGCAAAACTCTGTAAAAATGGCAATGTTCGTCACTCTGAGGGGTTAAAAAGTGGTTATTCAACATGAGGCACGATCCATTTGTCATTTTGAATCATTTTTGGTAAAGTCCCAAAAATCAATTTTCTGATGAAAAACGATGACTCCGGACCTGTCGAACGTTTCCAAAATGGTCAATATGGATGAAATTTTAACATTTAATCTTTTGACTCTAAATGACTGTTGGATGTGAATTATGACTTTTTCAACTAAAATAAGTGTGTTTAAAGTCATTTATGTCCCTGAAATTGGTCAGAATTGAAGCTTTTGAGTAAGCGAAACTCTGTAAAAATGGCAATGTTGGTCACTCTGAGGGGTTAAAAAGTGGTTATTCAACATGAGGCACGATCCATTTGACATTTTGAATCATTTTTGGTACAGTCCCAAAAATCCATTTTCTGATGAAAAACGATGACTCCGGACCTGTCGAACATTCCCAAAATGGTCAATATGGATGAAATTTTAACATTTAATCTTTTGACTCTAAATGACTGTTGGATGTGAATTATGACTTTTTCAACTAAAATATGTGTGTTTAAAGTCATTTATGTGCCTGAAATTGGTCAAAATTAAAGCTTTTGAATAAGCAAAAACTCTGTAAAAATGGCAATTTTGGTCACTCTGAGGGGTTAAAAAGTGGTTATTCAACATGAGGCACGATCCATTTGACATTTTGAATCATTTTTGGTACAGTCCCAAAAATCCATTTTCTGATGAAAAACGATGACTCCGGACCTGTCGAACGTTTCCAAAATGGTCAATATGGATGAAATTTTAACATTTAATCTTTTGACTCTAAATGACTGTTGGATGTGAATTATGACTTTTTCAACTAAATCAAGTGTGTTTAAAGTCATTTATGTGCCTGAAATTGGTCAAAATTGAAGCTTTTGAGTAAGCAAAACTCTGTAAGAATGGCCATTTTGGTCACTCTGAGGGGTTAAAAAGTGGTTATTCAACATGAGGCACGATCCAATTGACATTTTGAATCATTTTTGGTACAGTCCCAAAAATCCATTTTCTGATGAAAAACGATGACTCCGGACCTGTCGAACGATTCCAAAATGGTCAATATGGATGAAATTTTAACATGTAATCTTTTGACTCTAAATGACTGTTGGATGTGAATTATGACTTTTTCAACTACAATAAGTGTGTTTAAAATCATTTATGCGCCTGAAATTGGTCAAAATTAAAGCTTTTGAGTAAGCAAAACTCTGTAAAAATGGCCATTTTGGTCACTCTGAGGGGTTAAAAAGTGGTTATTCAACATGAGGCACGATCCAATTGACATTTTGAATCATTTTTGGTACAGTCCCAAAAATCCATTTTCTGATGAAAAACAATGACTCCGGACCTGTCGAACGTTCCCAAAATGGTCAATATGGATGAAATTTTAACATTTAATCTTTAGACTCTAAATGACTGTTGGATGTGAATTATGACTTTTTCAACTAAAATAAGTGTGTTTAAAGTCATTTATGTGCCTGAAATTGGTCAAAATAAAGCTTTTGAATAAGCAAAAACTCTGTAAAAATGGCAATTTTGGTCACTCTGAGGGGTTAAAAAGTGGTTATTCAACATGAGGCACGATCCATTTGACATTTTGAATCATTTTTGGTACAGTCCCAAAAATCCATTTTCTGATGAAAAACGATGACTCCGGACCTGTCGAACGTTTCCAAAATGGTCAATATGGATGAAATTTTAACATTTAATCTTTTGACTCTAAATGACTGTTGGATGTGAATTATGACTTTTTCAACTAAAATAAGTGTGTTTAAAATCATTTATGCGCTTGAAATTGGTCAAAATTAAAGCTTTTGAGTAAGCAAAACTCTGTAAAAATGGCCATTTTGGTCACTCTGAGGGGTTAAAAAGTGGTTATTCAACATGAGGCACGATCCAATTGACATTTTGAATCATTTTTGGTACAGTCCCAAAAATCAATTTTCTGATGAAAAACGATGACTCCGGACCTGTCGAACGTTCCCAAAATGGTCAATATGGATGAAATTTTAACATTTAATCTTTTGACTCCAAATGACTGTTGGATGGGAATTATGACTTTTTCAACTAAAATAAGTGTGTTTAAAGTCATTTATGTGCCTGAAATTGGTCAAAATTGAAGCTTTTGAGTAAGCAAAACTCTGTAAAAATGGCCATTTTGGTCACTCTGAATGGTTAAAAAGTGGTTATTCAACATGAGGCATGATCCATTTGACATTTTGAATCATTTTTGGTACAGTCCCAAAAATCCATTTTCTGATGAAAAACGATGACTCCGGACCTGTCGAACGTTCCCAAAATGGTCAATATGGATGAAATTTTAACATTTAATCTTTAGACTCTAAATGACTGTTGGATGTGAATTATGACTTTTTCAACTAAAATAAGTGTGTTTAAAGTCATTTATGTGCCTGAAATTGGTCAAAATTAAAGCTTTTGAATAAGCAAAAACTCTGTAAGAATGGCAATTTTGGTCACTCTGAAGGGGTTAAAAAGTGGTTCTTCAACATGAGGCACGATCCATTTGACATTTTGAATCATTTTTGGTACAGTCCCAAAAATCAATTTTCTGATGAAAAACGATGACTCCGGACCTGTCGAACGTTTCCAAAATGGTAAATATGGATGAAATTTTAACATTTAATCTTTTGACTCTAAATGACTGTTGGATGTGAATTAAGACTTTTTCAACTAAATCAAGTGTGTTTAAAGTCATTTATGTGCCTGAAATTGGTCAAAATTGAAGCTTTTGAGTAAGCAAAACTCTGTAAAAATGGCCATTTTGGTCACTCTGAGGGGTTAAAAAGTGGTTATTCAACATGAGGCACGATCCAATTGACATTTTGAATAATTTTTGATACAGTCCCAAAAATTAATTTTCTGATGAAAAACGATGACTCCGGATTTGTCGAACGATTCCAAAATGGTCAATATGGATGAAATTTTAACATGTAATCTTTTGACACTAAATGACTGTTGGATGTGAATTATGACTTTTTCAACTAAAATAAGTGTGTTTAAAATCATTTATGCGCTTGAAATTGGTCAAAATTAAAGCTTTTGAGTAAGCAAAACTCTGTAAAAATGGCCATTTTGGTCACTCTGAGGGGTTAAAAAGTGGTTATTCAACATGAGGCACGATCCAATTGACATTTTGAATCATTTTTGGTACAGTCCCAAAAATCAATTTTCTGATGAAAAACGATGACTCCGGACCTGTCGAACGTTCCCAAAATGGTCAATATGGATGAAATTTTAACATTTAATCTTTTGACTCCAAATGACTGTTGGATGTGAATTATGACCTTTTCGACTAAAATAAGTGTGTTTAAAGTCATTTCTGTGCCTGAAATTGGTCAAAATTGAAGCTTTTGAGTAAGCGAAACTCTGTAAAAATGGCCATTTTGGTCACTCTGAGGGGTTAAAAAGTGGTTATTCAACATGAGGCACGATCCAATTGACATTTTGAATCATTTTTGGTACAGTCCCAAAAATCCATTTTCTGATGAAAAACGATGACTCCGGACCTGTCGAACGTTCCCAAAATGGTCAATATGGATGAAATTTTAACATTTAATCTTTTGACTCCAAATGACTGTTGGATGTGAATTATGACCTTTTCGACTAAAATAAGTGTGTTTAAAGTCATTTCTGTGCCTGAAATTGGTCAAAATTGAAGCTTTTGAGTAAGCGAAACTCTGTAAAAATGGCAATGTTGGTCACTCTGAGGGGTTAAAAAGTGGTTATTCAACATGAGGCACGATCCATTTGACATTTTGAATCATTTTTGGTACAGTCCCAAAAATCCATTTTCTGATGAAAAACGATGACTCCGGACCTGTCGAACGTTCCCAAAATGGTCAATATGGATGGAATTTTAACATTTAATCTTTTGACTCCAAATGACTGTTGGATGGGAATTATGACTTTTTCAACTAAAATAAGTGTGTTTAAAGTCATTTATGTGCCTGAAATTGGTCAAAATTGAAGCTTTTGAGTAAGCAAAACTCTGTAAAAATGGCCATTTTGGTCACTCTGAGGGGTTAAAAAGTGGTTATTCAACATGAGGCACGATCCATTTGACATTTTGAATCATTTTTGGTACAGTCCCAAAAATCCATTTTCTGATGGAAAAACGATGACTCCGGACCTGTCGAACGTTCCCAAAATGGTCAATAGGGATGAAATTTTAACATTTAATCTTTAGACTCTAAATGACTGTTGGATGTGAATTATGACTTTTTCAACTAAAATAGGTGTGTTTAAAATTATTTATGTGCCTGAAATTGGTCAAAATTAAAGCTTTTGAATAAGCAAAAACTCTGTAAAAAAGGCAATTTTGGTCACTCTGAGGGGTTAAAAAGTGGTTATTCAACATGAGGCACGATCCATTTGACATTTTGAATCATTTTTGGTACAGTCCCAAAAATCCATTTTCTGATGAAAAACGATGACTCCAGACCTGTCGAACGTTCCCAAAGTGGTCAATATGGATGAAATTTTAACATTTAATCTTTTGACTCCAAATGACTGTTGGATGGGAATTATGACTTTTTCAACTAAAATAAGTGTGTTTAAAGTCATTTATGTGCCTGAAATTGGTCAAAATTGAAGCTTTTGAGTAAGCAAAACTCTGTAAAAATGGCAATGTTCGTCACTCTGAGGGGTTAAAAAGTGGTTATTCAACATGAGGCACGATCCATTTGTCATTTTGAATCATTTTTGGTAAAGTCCCAAAAATCAATTTTCTGATGAAAAACGATGACTCTGGACCTGTCGAACGTTTCCAAAATGGTCAATATGGATGAAATTTTAACATTTAATCTTTTGACTCTAAATGACTGTTGGATGTGAATTATGACTTTTTCAACTAAAATAAGTGTGTTTAAAGTCATTTATGTCCCTGAAATTGGTCAAAATTGAAGCTTTTGAGTAAGCGAAACTCTGTAAAAATGGCAATGTTGGTCACTCTGAGGGGTTAAAAAGTGGTTATTCAACATGAGGCACGATCCATTTGACATTTTGAATCATTTTTGGTACAGTCCCAAAAATCCATTTTCTGATGAAAAACGATGACTCCGGACCTGTCGAACATTCCCAAAATGGTCAATATGGATGAAATTTTAACATTTAATCTTTTGACTCTAAATGACTGTTGGATGTGAATTATGACTTTTTCAACTAAAATATGTGTGTTTAAAGTCATTTATGTGCCTGAAATTGGTCAAAATTAAAGCTTTTGAATAAGCAAAAACTCTGTAAAAATGGCAATTTTGGTCACTCTGAGGGGTTAAAAAGTGGTTATTCAACATGAGGCACGATCCATTTGACATTTTGAATCATTTTTGGTACAGTCCCAAAAATCCATTTTCTGATGAAAAACGATGACTCCGGACCTGTCGAACGTTTCCAAAATGGTCAATATGGATGAAATTTTAACATGTAATCTTTTGACTCTAAATGACTGTTGGATGTGAATTATGACTTTTTCAACTAAAATAAGTGTGTTTAAAATCATTTATGCGCCTGAAATTGGTCAAAATTAAAGCTTTTGAGTAAGCAAAACTCTGTAAAAATGGCCATTTTGGTCACTCTGAGGGGTTAAAAAGTGGTTATTCAACATGAGGCACGATCCAATTGACATTTTGAATCATTTTTGGTACAGTCCCAAAAATCCATTTTCTGATGAAAAACGATGACTCCGGACCTGTCGAACGTTTCCAAAATGGTCAATATGGATGAAATTTTAACATTTAATCTTTTGACTCTAAATGACTGTTGGATGTGAATTATGACTTTTTCAACTAAATCAAGTGTGTTTAAAGTCATTTATGTGCCTGAAATTGGTCAAAATTGAAGCTTTTGAGTAAGCAAAACTCTGTAAGAATGGCCATTTTGGTCACTCTGAGGGGTTAAAAAGTGGTTATTCAACATGAGGCACGATCCAATTGACATTTTGAATCATTTTTGGTACAGTCCCAAAAATCCATTTTCTGATGAAAAACGATGACTCCGGACCTGTCGAACGATTCCAAAATGGTCAATATGGATGAAATTTTAACATGTAATCTTTTGACTCTAAATGACTGTTGGATGTGAATTATGACTTTTTCAACTACAATAAGTGTGTTTAAAATCATTTATGCGCCTGAAATTGGTCAAAATTAAAGCTTTTGAGTAAGCAAAACTCTGTAAAAATGGCCATTTTGGTCACTCTGAGGGGTTAAAAAGTGGTTATTCAACATGAGGCACGATCCAATTGACATTTTGAATCATTTTTGGTACAGTCCCAAAAATCCATTTTCTGATGAAAAACAATGACTCCGGACCTGTCGAACGATTCCAAAATGGTCAATATGGATGAAATTTTAACATTTAATCTTGACTCTAAATGACTGTTGGATGTGAATTAAGACTTTTTCAACTAAAATAAGTGTGTTTAAAGTCATTTATGTGCCTGAAATTGGTCAAAATTAAAGCTTTTGAATAAGCAAAAACTCTGTAAAAATGGCAATTTTGGTCAATCTGAGGGGTTAAAAAGTGGTTATTCTACATGAGGCACGATCCATTTGACATTTTGAATCATTTTTGGTACAGTCCCAAAAATCAATTTTCTGATGAAAAACGATGACTCCGGACCTGTCGAACGTTCCCAAAATGGTCAATATGGATGAAATTTTAACATTTAATCTTTTGACTCCAAATGACTGTTGGATGGGAATTATGACTTTTTCAACTAAAATAAGTGTGTTTAAAGTCATTTATGTGCCTGAAATTGGTCAAAATTGAAGCTTTTGAGTAAGCAAAACTCTGTAAAAATGGCCATTTTGGTCACTCTGAGGGGTTAAAAAGTGGTTATTCAACATGAGGCACGATCCAATTGACATTTTGAATCATTTTTGGTACAGTCCCAAAAATTCATTTTCTGATGAAAAACGATGACTCCGGACCTGTCGAACGTTCCCAAAATGGTCAATATGGATGAAATTTTAACATTTAATCTTTTGACTCCAAATGACTGTTGGATGTGAATTATGACCTTTTCGACTAAAATAAGTGTGTTTAAAGTCATTTCTGTGCCTGAAATTGGTCAAAATTGAAGCTTTTGAGTAAGCGAAACTCTGTAAAAATGGCAATGTTGGTCACTCTGAGGGGTTAAAAAGTGGTTATTCAACATGAGGCACGATCCATTTGACATTTTGAATCATTTTTGGTACAGTCCCAAAAATCCATTTTCTGATGAAAAACGATGACTCCGGACCTGTCGAACGTTTCCAAAATGGTCAATATGGATGAAATTTTAACATTTAATCTTTTGACTCAAAATGACTGTTGGATGTGAATTATGACTTTTTCAACTAAATCAAGTGTGTTTAAAGTCATTTATGTGCCTGAAATTGGTCAAAATTGAAGCTTTTGAGTAAGCAAAACTCTGTAAAAATGGCCATTTTGGTCACTCTGAGGGGTTAAAAAGTGGTTATTCAACATGAGGCACGATCCAATTGACATTTTGAATAATTTTTGGTACAGTCCCAAAAATCCATTTTCTGATGAAAAACGATGACTCCGGACCTGTCGAACGATTCCAAAATGGTCAATATGGATGAAATTTTAACATGTAATCTTTTGACTCTAAATGACTGTTGGATGTGAATTATGACTTTTTCAACTAAAATAAGTGTGTTTAAAATCATTTATGCGCTTGAAATTGGTCAAAATTAAAGCTTTTGAGTAAGCAAAACTCTGTAAAAATGGCCATTTTGGTCACTCTGAGGGGTTAAAAAGTGGTTATTCAACATGAGGCACGATCCAATTGACATTTTGAATCATTTTTGGTACAGTCCCAAAAATCCATTTTCTGATGAAAAACGATGACTCCGGACCTGTCGAACGTTCCCAAAATGGTCTATATGGATGAAATTTTAACATTTAATCTTTTGACTCCAAATGACTGTTGGATGGGAATTATGACTTTTTCAACTAAAATAAGTGTGTTTAAAGTCATTTATGTGCCTGAAATTGGTCAAAATTGAAGCTTTTGTGTAAGCAAAACTCTGTAAAAATGGCAATGTTGGTCACTCTGAGGGGTTAAAAAGTGGTTATTCAACATGAGGCACGATCCATTTGACATTTTGAATCATTTTTGGTACAGTCCCAAAAATCCATTTTCTGATGAAAAACAATGACTCCGGACCTGTCGAACGTTCCCAAAATGGTCAATATGGATGAAATTTTAACATTTAATCTTTTGACTCCAAATGACTGTTGGATGTGAATTATGACCTTTTCGACTAAAATAAGTGTGTTTAAAGTCATTTATGTGCCTGAAATTGGTCAAAATTGAAGCTTTTGAGTAAGCGAAACTCTGTAAAAATGGCAATGTTGGTCACTCTGAGGGGTTAAAAAGTGGTTATTCAACATGAGGCACGATCCATTTGACATTTTGAATCATTTTTGGTACAGTCCCAAAAATCCATTTTCTGATGAAAAACGATGACTCCGGACCTGTCGAACGTTCCCAAAATGGTCAATATGGGTGAAATTTTAACATTTAATCTTTTGACTCCAAATGACTGTTGGATGGGAATTATGACTTTTTCAACTAAAATAAGTGTGTTTAAAGTCATTTATGTGCCTGAAATTGGTCAAAATTGAAGCTTTTGAGTAAGCAAAACTCTGTAAGAATGGCCATTTTGGTCACTCTGAGGGGTTAAAAAGTGGTTATTCAACATGAGGCACGATCCAATTGACATTTTGAATCATTTTTGGTACAGTCCCAAAAATCCATTTTCTGATGAAAAACGATGACTCCGGACCTGTCGAACGATTCCAAAATGGTCAATATGGATGAAATTTTAACATGTAATCTTTTGACTCTAAATGACTGTTGGATGTGAATTATGACTTTTTCAACTACAATAAGTGTGTTTAAAATCATTTATGCGCCTGAAATTGGTCAAAATTAAAGCTTTTGAGTAAGCAAAACTCTGTAAAAATGGCCATTTTGGTCACTCTGAGGGGTTAAAAAGTGGTTATTCAACATGAGGCACGATCCAATTGACATTTTGAATCATTTTTGGTACAGTCCCAAAAATCCATTTTCTGATGAAAAACAATGACTCCGGACCTGTCGAACGATTCCAAAATGGTCAATATGGATGAAATTTTAACATTTAATCTTGACTCTAAATGACTGTTGGATGTGAATTAAGACTTTTTCAACTAAAATAAGTGTGTTTAAAGTCATTTATGTGCCTGAAATTGGTCAAAATTAAAGCTTTTGAATAAGCAAAAACTCTGTAAAAATGGCAATTTTGGTCAATCTGAGGGGTTAAAAAGTGGTTATTCTACATGAGGCACGATCCATTTGACATTTTGAATCATTTTTGGTACAGTCCCAAAAATCAATTTTCTGATGAAAAACGATGACTCCGGACCTGTCGAACGTTCCCAAAATGGTCAATATGGATGAAATTTTAACATTTAATCTTTTGACTCCAAATGACTGTTGGATGGGAATTATGACTTTTTCAACTAAAATAAGTGTGTTTAAAGTCATTTATGTGCCTGAAATTGGTCAAAATTGAAGCTTTTGAGTAAGCAAAACTCTGTAAAAATGGCCATTTTGGTCACTCTGAATGGTTAAAAAGTGGTTATTCAACATGAGGCATGATCCATTTGACATTTTGAATCATTTTTGGTACAGTCCCAAAAATCCATTTTCTGATGAAAAACGATGACTCCGGACCTGTCGAACGTTCCCAAAATGGTCAATATGGATGAAATTTTAACATTTAATCTTTAGACTCTAAATGACTGTTGGATGTGAATTATGACTTTTTCAACTAAAATAAGTGTGTTTAAAGTCATTTATGTGCCTGAAATTGGTCAAAATTAAAGCTTTTGAATAAGCAAAAACTCTGTAAGAATGGCAATTTTGGTCACTCTGAGGGGTTAAAAAGTGGTTCTTCAACATGAGGCACGATCCATTTGACATTTTGAATCATTTTTGGTACAGTCCCAAAAATCAATTTTCTGATGAAAAACGATGACTCCGGACCTGTCGAACGTTTCCAAAATGGTAAATATGGATGAAATTTTAACATTTAATCTTTTGACTCTAAATGACTGTTGGATGTGAATTAAGACTTTTTCAACTAAATCAAGTGTGTTTAAAGTCATTTATGTGCCTGAAATTGGTCAAAATTGAAGCTTTTGAGTAAGCAAAACTCTGTAAAAATGGCCATTTTGGTCACTCTGAGGGGTTAAAAAGTGGTTATTCAACATGAGGCACGATCCAATTGACATTTTGAATAATTTTTGGTACAGTCCCAAAAATCAATTTTCTGATGAAAAACGATGACTCCGGATTTGTCGAACGATTCCAAAATGGTCAATATGGATGAAATTTTAACATGTAATCTTTTGACACTAAATGACTGTTGGATGTGAATTATGACTTTTTCAACTAAAATAAGTGTGTTTAAAATCATTTATGCGCTTGAAATTGGTCAAAATTAAAGCTTTTGAGTAAGCAAAACTCTGTAAAAATGGCCATTTTGGTCACTCTGAGGGGTTAAAAAGTGGTTATTCAACATGAGGCACGATCCAATTGACATTTTGAATCATTTTTGGTACAGTCCCAAAAATCAATTTTCTGATGAAAAACGATGACTCCGGACCTGTCGAACGTTCCCAAAATGGTCAATATGGATGAAATTTTAACATTTAATCTTTTGACTCCAAATGACTGTTGGATGTGAATTATGACCTTTTCGACTAAAATAAGTGTGTTTAAAGTCATTTCTGTGCCTGAAATTGGTCAAAATTGAAGCTTTTGAGTAAGCGAAACTCTGTAAAAATGGCAATGTTGGTCACTCTGAGGGGTTAAAAAGTGGTTATTCAACATGAGGCACGATCCATTTGACATTTTGAATCATTTTTGGTACAGTCCCAAAAATCCATTTTCTGATGAAAAACGATGACTCCGGACCTGTCGAACGTTCCCAAAATGGTCAATATGGATGGAATTTTAACATTTAATCTTTTGACTCCAAATGACTGTTGGATGGGAATTATGACTTTTTCAACTAAAATAAGTGTGTTTAAAGTCATTTATGTGCCTGAAATTGGTCAAAATTGAAGCTTTTGAGTAAGCAAAACTCTGTAAAAATGGCCATTTTGGTCACTCTGAGGGGTTAAAAAGTGGTTATTCAACATGAGGCACGATCCATTTGACATTTTGAATCATTTTTGGTACAGTCCCAAAAATCCATTTTCTGATGGAAAAACGATGACTCCGGACCTGTCGAACGTTCCCAAAATGGTCAATAGGGATGAAATTTTAACATTTAATCTTTAGACTCTAAATGACTGTTGGATGTGAATTATGACTTTTTCAACTAAAATAGGTGTGTTTAAAATTATGTATGTGCCTGAAATTGGTCAAAATTAAAGCTTTTGAATAAGCAAAAACTCTGTAAAAAAGGCAATTTTGGTCACTCTGAGGGGTTAAAAAGTGGTTATTCAACATGAGGCACGATCCATTTGACATTTTGAATCATTTTTGGTACAGTCCCAAAAATCCATTTTCTGATGAAAAACGATGACTCCGGACCTGTCGAACGATTCCAAAATGGTCAATATGGATGAAATTTTAACATTTAATCTTTTGACTCTAAATGACTGTTGGATGTGAATTATGACTTTTTCAACTAAAACAAGTGTGTTTAAAGTCATTTATGTGCCTGAAATTGGTCAAAATTAAAGCTTTTGAATAAGCAAAAACTCTGTAAAAATGGCAATTTTGGTCACTCTGAGGGGTTAAAAAGTGGTTATTCAACATGAGGCACGATCCATTTGACATTTTGAATCATTTTTGGTACAGTCCCAAAAATCCATTTTCTGATGAAAAACGATGACTCCAGACCTGTCGAACGTTCCCAAAGTGGTCAATATGGATGAAATTTTAACATTTAATCTTTTGACTCCAAATGACTGTTGGATGGGAATTATGACTTTTTCAACTAAAATAAGTGTGTTTAAAGTCATTTATGTGCCTGAAATTGGTCAAAATTGAAGCTTTTGAGTAAGCAAAACTCTGTAAAAATGGCAATGTTCGTCACTCTGAGGGGTTAAAAAGTGGTTATTCAACATGAGGCACGATCCATTTGTCATTTTGAATCATTTTTGGTAAAGTCCCAAAAATCAATTTTCTGATGAAAAACGATGACTCCGGACCTGTCGAACGTTTCCAAAATGGTCAATATGGATGAAATTTTAACATTTAATCTTTTGACTCTAAATGACTGTTGGATGTGAATTATGACTTTTTCAACTAAAATAAGTGTGTTTAAAGTCATTTATGTCCCTGAAATTGGTCAAAATTGAAGCTTTTGAGTAAGCGAAACTCTGTAAAAATGGCAATGTTGGTCACTCTGAGGGGTTAAAAAGTGGTTATTCAACATGAGGCACGATCCATTTGACATTTTGAATCATTTTTGGTACAGTCCCAAAAATCCATTTTCTGATGAAAAACGATGACTCCGGACCTGTCGAACATTCCCAAAATGGTCAATATGGATGAAATTTTAACATTTAATCTTTTGACTCTAAATGACTGTTGGATGTGAATTATGACTTTTTCAACTAAAATATGTGTGTTTAAAGTCATTTATGTGCCTGAAATTGGTCAAAATTAAAGCTTTTGAATAAGCAAAAACTCTGTAAAAATGGCAATTTTGGTCACTCTGAGGGGTTAAAAAGTGGTTATTAGACATGAGGCACGATCCATTTGACATTTTGAATCATTTTTGGTACAGTCCCAAAAATCCATTTTCTGATGAAAAACGATGACTCCGGACCTGTCGAACGTTTCCAAAATGGTCAATATGGATGAAATTTTAACATGTAATCTTTTGACTCTAAATGACTGTTGGATGTGAATTATGACTTTTTCAACTAAAATAAGTGTGTTTAAAATCATTTATGCGCCTGAAATTGGTCAAAATTAAAGCTTTTGAGTAAGCAAAACTCTGTAAAAATGGCCATTTTGGTCACTCTGAGGGGTTAAAAAGTGGTTATTCAACATGAGGCACGATCCAATTGACATTTTGAATCATTTTTGGTACAGTCCCAAAAATCCATTTTCTGATGAAAAACGATGACTCCGGACCTGTCGAACGTTTCCAAAATGGTCAATATGGATGAAATTTTAACATTTAATCTTTTGACTCTAAATGACTGTTGGATGTGAATTTTGACTTTTTCAACTAAATCAAGTGTGTTTAAAGTCATTTATGTGCCTGAAATTGGTCAAAATTGAAGCTTTTGAGTAAGCAAAACTCTGTAAGAATATCCATTTTGGTCACTCTGAGGGGTTAAAAAGTGGTTATTCAACATGAGGCACGATCCAATTGACATTTTGAATCATTTTTGGTACAGTCCCAAAAATCCATTTTCTGATGAAAAACGATGACTCCGGACCTGTCGAACGATTCCAAAATGGTCAATATGGATGAAATTTTAACATGTAATCTTTTGACTCTAAATGACTGTTGGATGTGAATTATGACTTTTTCAACTACAATAAGTGTGTTTAAAATCATTTATGCGCCTGAAATTGGTCAAAATTAAAGCTTTTGAGTAAGCAAAACTCTGTAAAAATGGCCATTTTGGTCACTCTGAGGGGTTAAAAAGTGGTTATTCAACATGAGGCACGATCCAATTGACATTTTGAATCATTTTTGGTACAGTCCCAAAAATCCATTTTCTGATGAAAAACAATGACTCCGGACCTGTCGAACGATTCCAAAATGGTCAATATGGATGAAATTTTAACATTTAATCTTGACTCTAAATGACTGTTGGATGTGAATTAAGACTTTTTCAACTAAAATAAGTGTGTTTAAAGTCATTTATGTGCCTGAAATTGGTCAAAATTAAAGCTTTTGAATAAGCAAAAACTCTGTAAAAATGGCAATTTTGGTCAATCTGAGGGGTTAAAAAGTGGTTATTCTACATGAGGCACGATCCATTTGACATTTTGAATCATTTTTGGTACAGTCCCAAAAATCAATTTTCTGATGAAAAACGATGACTCCGGACCTGTCGAACGTTCCCAAAATGGTCAATATGGATGAAATTTTAACATTTAATCTTTTGACTCCAAATGACTGTTGGATGGGAATTATGACTTTTTCAACTAAAATAAGTGTGTTTAAAGTCATTTATGTGCCTGAAATTGGTCAAAATTGAAGCTTTTGAGTAAGCAAAACTCTGTAAAAATGGCCATTTTGGTCACTCTGAGGGGTTAAAAAGTGGTTATTCAACATGAGGCACGATCCAATTGACATTTTGAATCATTTTTGGTACAGTCCCAAAAATTCATTTTCTGATGAAAAACGATGACTCCGGACCTGTCGAACGTTCCCAAAATGGTCAATATGGATGAAATTTTAACATTTAATCTTTTGACTCCAAATGACTGTTGGATGTGAATTATGACCTTTTCGACTAAAATAAGTGTGTTTAAAGTCATTTCTGTGCCTGAAATTGGTCAAAATTGAAGCTTTTGATTAAGCGAAACTCTGTAAAAATGGCAATGTTGGTCACTCTGAGGGGTTAAAAAGTGGTTATTCAACATGAGGCACGATCCATTTGACATTTTGAATCATTTTTGGTACAGTCCCAAAAATCCATTTTCTGATGAAAAACAATGACTCCGGACCTGTCGAACGTTTCCAAAATGGTCAATATGGATGAAATTTTAACATTTAATCTTTTGACTCTAAATGACTGTTGGATGTGAATTATGACTTTTTCAACTAAAATAAGTGTGTTTAAAATCATTTATGCGCTTGAAATTGGTCAAAATTAAAGCTTTTGAGTAAGCAAAACTCTGTAAAAATGGCCATTTTGGTCACTCTGAGGGGTTAAAAAGTGGTTATTCAACATGAGGCACGATCCAATTGACATTTTGAATCATTTTTGGTACAGTCCCAAAAATCAATTTTCTGATGAAAAACGATGACTCCGGACCTGTCGAACGTTCCCAAAATGGTCAATATGGATGAAATTTTAACATTTAATCTTTTGACTCCAAATGACTGTTGGATGGGAATTATGACTTTTTCAACTAAAATAAGTGTGTTTAAAGTCATTTATGTGCCTGAAATTGGTCAAAATTGAAGCTTTTGAGTAAGCAAAACTCTGTAAAAATGGCCATTTTGGTCACTCTGAATGGTTAAAAAGTGGTTATTCAACATGAGGCATGATCCATTTGACATTTTGAATCATTTTTGGTACAGTCCCAAAAATCCATTTTCTGATGAAAAACGATGACTCCGGACCTGTCGAACGTTCCCAAAATGGTCAATATGGATGAAATTTTAACATTTAATCTTTAGACTCTAAATGACTGTTGGATGTGAATTATGACTTTTTCAACTAAAATAAGTGTGTTTAAAGTCATTTATGTGCCTGAAATTGGTCAAAATTAAAGCTTTTGAATAAGCAAAAACTCTGTAAGAATGGCAATTTTGGTCACTCTGAGGGGTTAAAAAGTGGTTCTTCAACATGAGGCACGATCCATTTGACATTTTGAATCATTTTTGGTACAGTCCCAAAAATCAATTTTCTGATGAAAAACGATGACTCCGGACCTGTCGAACGTTTCCAAAATGGTAAATATGGATGAAATTTTAACATTTAATCTTTTGACTCTAAATGACTGTTGGATGTGAATTAAGACTTTTTCAACTAAATCAAGTGTGTTTAAAGTCATTTATGTGCCTGAAATTGGTCAAAATTGAAGCTTTTGAGTAAGCAAAACTCTGTAAAAATGGCCATTTTGGTCACTCTGAGGGGTTAAAAAGTGGTTATTCAACATGAGGCACGATCCAATTGACATTTTGAATAATTTTTGGTACAGTCCCAAAAATCAATTTTCTGATGAAAAACGATGACTCCGGATTTGTCGAACGATTCCAAAATGGTCAATATGGATGAAATTTTAACATGTAATCTTTTGACACTAAATGACTGTTGGATGTGAATTATGACTTTTTCAACTAAAATAAGTGTGTTTAAAATCATTTATGCGCTTGAAATTGGTCAAAATTAAAGCTTTTGAGTAAGCAAAACTCTGTAAAAATGGCCATTTTGGTCACTCTGAGGGGTTAAAAAGTGGTTATTCAACATGAGGCACGATCCAATTGACATTTTGAATCATTTTTGGTACAGTCCCAAAAATCAATTTTCTGATGAAAAACGATGACTCCGGACCTGTCGAACGTTCCCAAAATGGTCAATATGGATGAAATTTTAACATTTAATCTTTTGACTCCAAATGACTGTTGGATGTGAATTATGACCTTTTCGACTAAAATAAGTGTGTTTAAAGTCATTTCTGTGCCTGAAATTGGTCAAAATTGAAGCTTTTGAGTAAGCGAAACTCTGTAAAAATGGCCATTTTGGTCACTCTGAGGGGTTAAAAAGTGGTTATTCAACATGAGGCACGATCCAATTGACATTTTGAATCATTTTTGGTACAGTCCCAAAAATCCATTTTCTGATGAAAAACGATGACTCCGGACCTGTCGAACGTTCCCAAAATGGTCAATATGGATGAAATTTTAACATTTAATCTTTTGACTCCAAATGACTGTTGGATGTGAATTATGACCTTTTCGACTAAAATAAGTGTGTTTAAAGTCATTTCTGTGCCTGAAATTGGTCAAAATTGAAGCTTTTGAGTAAGCGAAACTCTGTAAAAATGGCAATGTTGGTCACTCTGAGGGGTTAAAAAGTGGTTATTCAACATGAGGCACGATCCATTTGACATTTTGAATCATTTTTGGTACAGTCCCAAAAATCCATTTTCTGATGAAAAACGATGACTCCGGACCTGTCGAACGTTCCCAAAATGGTCAATATGGATGGAATTTTAACATTTAATCTTTTGACTCCAAATGACTGTTGGATGGGAATTATGACTTTTTCAACTAAAATAAGTGTGTTTAAAGTCATTTATGTGCCTGAAATTGGTCAAAATTGAAGCTTTTGAGTAAGCAAAACTCTGTAAAAATGGCCATTTTGGTCACTCTGAGGGGTTAAAAAGTGGTTATTCAACATGAGGCACGATCCATTTGACATTTTGAATCATTTTTGGTACAGTCCCAAAAATCCATTTTCTGATGGAAAAACGATGACTCCGGACCTGTCGAACGTTCCCAAAATGGTCAATAGGGATGAAATTTTAACATTTAATCTTTAGACTCTAAATGACTGTTGGATGTGAATTATGACTTTTTCAACTAAAATAGGTGTGTTTAAAATTATTTATGTGCCTGAAATTGGTCAAAATTAAAGCTTTTGAATAAGCAAAAACTCTGTAAAAAAGGCAATTTTGGTCACTCTGAGGGGTTAAAAAGTGGTTATTCAACATGAGGCACGATCCATTTGACATTTTGAATCATTTTTGGTACAGTCCCAAAAATCCATTTTCTGATGAAAAACGATGACTCCGGACCTGTCGAACGATTCCAAAATGGTCAATATGGATGAAATTTTAACATTTAATCTTTTGACTCTAAATGACTGTTGGATGTGAATTATGACTTTTTCAACTAAAATAAGTGTGTTTAAAGTCATTTATGTGCCTGAAATTGGTCAAAATTAAAGCTTTTGAATAAGCAAAAACTCTGTAAAAATGGCAATTTTGGTCACTCTGAGGGGTTAAAAAGTGGTTATTCAACATGAGGCACGATCCATTTGACATTTTGAATCATTTTTGGTACAGTCCCAAAAATCCATTTTCTGATGAAAAACGATGACTCCGGACCTGTCGAACGTTCCCAAAATGGTCAATATGGATGGAATTTTAACATTTAATCTTTTGACTCCAAATGACTGTTGGATGGGAATTATGACTTTTTCAACTAAAATAAGTGTGTTTAAAGTCATTTATGTGCCTGAAATTGGTCAAAATTGAAGCTTTTGAGTAAGCAAAACTCTGTAAAAATGGCCATTTTGGTCACTCTGAGGGGTTAAAAAGTGGTTATTCAACATGAGGCACGATCCATTTGACATTTTGAATCATTTTTGGTACAGTCCCAAAAATCCATTTTCTGATGGAAAAACGATGACTCCGGACCTGTCGAACGTTCCCAAAATGGTCAATAGGGATGAAATTTTAACATTTAATCTTTAGACTCTAAATGACTGTTGGATGTGAATTATGACTTTTTCAACTAAAATAGGTGTGTTTAAAATTATTTATGTGCCTGAAATTGGTCAAAATTAAAGCTTTTGAATAAGCAAAAACTCTGTAAAAAAGGCAATTTTGGTCACTCTGAGGGGTTAAAAAGTGGTTATTCAACATGAGGCACGATCCATTTGACATTTTGAATCATTTTTGGTACAGTCCCAAAAATCCATTTTCTGATGAAAAACGATGACTCCGGACCTGTCGAACGATTCCAAAATGGTCAATATGGATGAAATTTTAACATTTAATCTTTTGACTCTAAATGACTGTTGGATGTGAATTATGACTTTTTCAACTAAAATAAGTGTGTTTAAAGTCATTTATGTGCCTGAAATTGGTCAAAATTAAAGCTTTTGAATAAGCAAAAACTCTGTAAAAATGGCAATTTTGGTCACTCTGAGGGGTTAAAAAGTGGTTATTCAACATGAGGCACGATCCATTTGACATTTTGAATCATTTTTGGTACAGTCCCAAAAATCCATTTTCTGATGAAAAACGATGACTCCAGACCTGTCGAACGTTCCCAAAGTGGTCAATATGGATGAAATTTTAACATTTAATCTTTTGACTCCAAATGACTGTTGGATGGGAATTATGACTTTTTCAACTAAAATAAGTGTGTTTAAAGTCATTTATGTGCCTGAAATTGGTCAAAATTGAAGCTTTTGAGTAAGCAAAACTCTGTAAAAATGGCAATGTTCGTCACTCTGAGGGGTTAAAAAGTGGTTATTCAACATGAGGCACGATCCATTTGTCATTTTGAATCATTTTTGGTAAAGTCCCAAAAATCAATTTTCTGATGAAAAACGATGACTCCGGACCTGTCGAACGTTTCCAAAATGGTCAATATGGATGAAATTTTAACATTTAATCTTTTGACTCTAAATGACTGTTGGATGTGAATTATGACTTTTTCAACTAAAATAAGTGTGTTTAAAGTCATTTATGTCCCTGAAATTGGTCAAAATTGAAGCTTTTGAGTAAGCGAAACTCTGTAAAAATGGCAATGTTGGTCACTCTGAGGGGTTAAAAAGTGGTTATTCAACATGAGGCACGATCCATTTGACATTTTGAATCATTTTTGGTACAGTCCCAAAAATCCATTTTCTGATGAAAAACGATGACTCCGGACCTGTCGAACATTCCCAAAATGGTCAATATGGATGAAATTTTAACATTTAATCTTTTGACTCTAAATGACTGTTGGATGTGAATTATGACTTTTTCAACTAAAATATGTGTGTTTAAAGTCATTTATGTGCCTGAAATTGGTCAAAATTAAAGCTTTTGAATAAGCAAAAACTCTGTAAAAATGGCAATTTTGGTCACTCTGAGGGGTTAAAAAGTGGTTATTCAACATGAGGCACGATCCATTTGACATTTTGAATCATTTTTGGTACAGTCCCAAAAATCCATTTTCTGATGAAAAACGATGACTCCGGACCTGTCGAACGTTTCCAAAATGGTCAATATGGATGAAATTTTAACATGTAATCTTTTGACTCTAAATGACTGTTGGATGTGAATTATGACTTTTTCAACTAAAATAAGTGTGTTTAAAATCATTTATGCGCCTGAAATTGGTCA
The DNA here is from genome assembly GCF_964263255.1 of Lissotriton vulgaris. NCBI lineage: Eukaryota > Metazoa > Chordata > Amphibia > Caudata > Salamandridae > Lissotriton > Lissotriton vulgaris. The sequence goes on from NW_028253807.1 coordinate 63,116, forward strand.
AAATTAAAGCTTTTGAGTAAGCAAAACTCTGTAAAAATGGCCATTTTGGTCACTCTGAGGGGTTAAAAAGTGGTTATTCAACATGAGGCACGATCCAATTGACATTTTGAATCATTTTTGGTACAGTCCCAAAAATCCATTTTCTGATGAAAAACGATGACTCCGGACCTGTCGAACGTTTCCAAAATGGTCAATATGGATGAAATTTTAACATTTAATCTTTTGACTCTAAATGACTGTTGGATGTGAATTATGACTTTTTCAACTAAATCAAGTGTGTTTAAAGTCATTTATGTGCCTGAAATTGGTCAAAATTGAAGCTTTTGAGTAAGCAAAACTCTGTAAGAATGGCCATTTTGGTCACTCTGAGGGGTTAAAAAGTGGTTATTCAACATGAGGCACGATCCAATTGACATTTTGAATCATTTTTGGTACAGTCCCAAAAATCCATTTTCTGATGAAAAACGATGACTCCGGACCTGTCGAACGATTCCAAAATGGTCAATATGGATGAAATTTTAACATGTAATCTTTTGACTCTAAATGACTGTTGGATGTGAATTATGACTTTTTCAACTACAATAAGTGTGTTTAAAATCATTTATGCGCCTGAAATTGGTCAAAATTAAAGCTTTTGAGTAAGCAAAACTCTGTAAAAATGGCCATTTTGGTCACTCTGAGGGGTTAAAAAGTGGTTATTCAACATGAGGCACGATCCAATTGACATTTTGAATCATTTTTGGTACAGTCCCAAAAATCCATTTTCTGATGAAAAACAATGACTCCGGACCTGTCGAACGATTCCAAAATGGTCAATATGGATGAAATTTTAACATTTAATCTTGACTCTAAATGACTGTTGGATGTGAATTAAGACTTTTTCAACTAAAATAAGTGTGTTTAAAGTCATTTATGTGCCTGAAATTGGTCAAAATTAAAGCTTTTGAATAAGCAAAAACTCTGTAAAAATGGCAATTTTGGTCAATCTGAGGGGTTAAAAAGTGGTTATTCTACATGAGGCACGATCCATTTGACATTTTGAATCATTTTTGGTACAGTCCCAAAAATCAATTTTCTGATGAAAAACGATGACTCCGGACCTGTCGAACGTTCCCAAAATGGTCAATATGGATGAAATTTTAACATTTAATCTTTAGACTCTAAATGACTGTTGGATGTGAATTATGACTTTTTCAACTAAAATAAGTGTGTTTAAAGTCATTTATGTGCCTGAAATTGGTCAAAATTGAAGCTTTTGAGTAAGCAAAACTCTGTAAAAATGGCCATTTTGGTCACTCTGAATGGTTAAAAAGTGGTTATTCAACATGAGGCATGATCCATTTGACATTTTGAATCATTTTTGGTACAGTCCCAAAAATCCATTTTCTGATGAAAAACGATGACTCCGGACCTGTCGAACGTTCCCAAAATGGTCAATATGGATGAAATTTTAACATTTAATCTTTAGACTCTAAATGACTGTTGGATGTGAATTATGACTTTTTCAACTAAAATAAGTGTGTTTAAAGTCATTTATGTGCCTGAAATTGGTCAAAATTAAAGCTTTTGAATAAGCAAAAACTCTGTAAGAATGGCAATTTTGGTCACTCTGAGGGGTTAAAAAGTGGTTCTTCAACATGAGGCACGATCCATTTGACATTTTGAATCATTTTTGGTACAGTCCCAAAAATCAATTTTCTGATGAAAAACGATGACTCCGGATTTGTCGAACGATTCCAAAATGGTCAATATGGATGAAATTTTAACATGTAATCTTTTGACACTAAATGACTGTTGGATGTGAATTATGACTTTTTCAACTAAAATAAGTGTGTTTAAAATCATTTATGCGCTTGAAATTGGTCAAAATTAAAGCTTTTGAGTAAGCAAAACTCTGTAAAAATGGCCATTTTGGTCACTCTGAGGGGTTAAAAAGTGGTTATTCAACATGAGGCACGATCCAATTGACATTTTGAATCATTTTTGGTACAGTCCCAAAAATCAATTTTCTGATGAAAAACGATGACTCCGGACCTGTCGAACGTTCCCAAAATGGTCAATATGGATGAAATTTTAACATTTAATCTTTTGACTCCAAATGACTGTTGGATGTGAATTTTGACCTTTTCGACTAAAATAAGTGTGTTTAAAGTCATTTCTGTGCCTGAAATTGGTCAAAATTGAAGCTTTTGAGTAAGCGAAACTCTGTAAAAATGGCCATTTTGGTCACTCTGAGGGGTTAAAAAGTGGTTATTCAACATGAGGCACGATCCAATTGACATTTTGAATCATTTTTGGTACAGTCCCAAAAATCCATTTTCTGATGAAAAACGATGACTCCGGACCTGTCGAACGTTCCCAAAATGGTCAATATGGATGAAATTTTAACATTTAATCTTTTGACTCCAAATGACTGTTGGATGTGAATTATGACCTTTTCGACTAAAATAAGTGTGTTTAAAGTCATTTCTGTGCCTGAAATTGGTCAAAATTGAAGCTTTTGAGTAAGCGAAACTCTGTAAAAATGGCAATGTTGGTCACTCTGAGGGGTTAAAAAGTGGTTATTCAACATGAGGCACGATCCATTTGACATTTTGAATCATTTTTGGTACAGTCCCAAAAATCCATTTTCTGATGAAAAACGATGACTCCGGACCTGTCGAACGTTCCCAAAATGGTCAATATGGATGGAATTTTAACATTTAATCTTTTGACTCCAAATGACTGTTGGATGGGAATTATGACTTTTTCAACTAAAATAAGTGTGTTTAAAGTCATTTATGTGCCTGAAATTGGTCAAAATTGAAGCTTTTGAGTAAGCAAAACTCTGTAAAAATGGCCATTTTGGTCACTCTGAGGGGTTAAAAAGTGGTTATTCAACATGAGGCACGATCCATTTGACATTTTGAATCATTTTTGGTACAGTCCCAAAAATCCATTTTCTGATGGAAAAACGATGACTCCGGACCTGTCGAACGTTCCCAAAATGGTCAATAGGGATGAAATTTTAACATTTAATCTTTAGACTCTAAATGACTGTTGGATGTGAATTATGACTTTTTCAACTAAAATAGGTGTGTTTAAAATTATTTATGTGCCTGAAATTGGTCAAAATTAAAGCTTTTGAATAAGCAAAAACTCTGTAAAAAAGGCAATTTTGGTCACTCTGAGGGGTTAAAAAGTGGTTATTCAACATGAGGCACGATCCATTTGACATTTTGAATCATTTTTGGTACAGTCCCAAAAATCCATTTTCTGATGAAAAACGATGACTCCGGACCTGTCGAACGATTCCAAAATGGTCAATATGGATGAAATTTTAACATTTAATCTTTTGACTCTAAATGACTGTTGGATGTGAATTATGACTTTTTCAACTAAAATAAGTGTGTTTAAAGTCATTTATGTGCCTGAAATTGGTCAAAATTAAAGCTTTTGAATAAGCAAAAACTCTGTAAAAATGGCAATTTTGGTCACTCTGAGGGGTTAAAAAGTGGTTATTCAACATGAGGCACGATCCATTTGACATTTTGAATCATTTTTGGTACAGTCCCAAAAATCCATTTTCTGATGAAAAACGATGACTCCAGACCTGTCGAACGTTCCCAAAGTGGTCAATATGGATGAAATTTTAACATTTAATCTTTTGACTCCAAATGACTGTTGGATGGGAATTATGACTTTTTCAACTAAAATAAGTGTGTTTAAAGTCATTTATGTGCCTGAAATTGGTCAAAATTGAAGCTTTTGAGTAAGCAAAACTCTGTAAAAATGGCAATGTTCGTCACTCTGAGGGGTTAAAAAGTGGTTATTCAACATGAGGCACGATCCATTTGTCATTTTGAATCATTTTTGGTAAAGTCCCAAAAATCAATTTTCTGATGAAAAACGATGACTCCGGACCTGTCGAACGTTTCCAAAATGGTCAATATGGATGAAATTTTAACATTTAATCTTTTGACTCTAAATGACTGTTGGATGTGAATTATGACTTTTTCAACTAAAATAAGTGTGTTTAAAGTCATTTATGTCCCTGAAATTGGTCAAAATTGAAGCTTTTGAGTAAGCGAAACTCTGTAAAAATGGCAATGTTGGTCACTCTGAGGGGTTAAAAAGTGGTTATTCAACATGAGGCACGATCCATTTGACATTTTGAATCATTTTTGGTACAGTCCCAAAAATCCATTTTCTGATGAAAAACGATGACTCCGGACCTGTCGAACATTCCCAAAATGGTCAATATGGATGAAATTTTAACATTTAATCTTTTGACTCTAAATGACTGTTGGATGTGAATTATGACTTTTTCAACTAAAATATGTGTGTTTAAAGTCATTTATGTGCCTGAAATTGGTCAAAATTAAAGCTTTTGAATAAGCAAAAACTCTGTAAAAATGGCAATTTTGGTCACTCTGAGGGGTTAAAAAGTGGTTATTCAACATGAGGCACGATCCATTTGACATTTTGAATCATTTTTGGTACAGTCCCAAAAATCCATTTTCTGATGAAAAACGATGACTCCGGACCTGTCGAACGTTTCCAAAATGGTCAATATGGATGAAATTTTAACATGTAATCTTTTGACTCTAAATGACTGTTGGATGTGAATTATGACTTTTTCAACTAAAATAAGTGTGTTTAAAATCATTTATGCGCCTGAAATTGGTCAAAATTAAAGCTTTTGAGTAAGCAAAACTCTGTAAAAATGGCCATTTTGGTCACTCTGAGGGGTTAAAAAGTGGTTATTCAACATGAGGCACGATCCAATTGACATTTTGAATCATTTTTGGTACAGTCCCAAAAATCCATTTTCTGATGAAAAACGATGACTCCGGACCTGTCGAACGTTTCCAAAATGGTCAATATGGATGAAATTTTAACATTTAATCTTTTGACTCTAAATGACTGTTGGATGTGAATTATGACTTTTTCAACTAAATCAAGTGTGTTTAAAGTCATTTATGTGCCTGAAATTGGTCAAAATTGAAGCTTTTGAGTAAGCAAAACTCTGTAAGAATGGCCATTTTGGTCACTCTGAGGGGTTAAAAAGTGGTTATTCAACATGAGGCACGATCCAATTGACATTTTGAATCATTTTTGGTACAGTCCCAAAAATCCATTTTCTGATGAAAAACGATGACTCCGGACCTGTCGAACGATTCCAAAATGGTCAATATGGATGAAATTTTAACATGTAATCTTTTGACTCTAAATGACTGTTGGATGTGAATTATGACTTTTTCAACTACAATAAGTGTGTTTAAAATCATTTATGCGCCTGAAATTGGTCAAAATTAAAGCTTTTGAGTAAGCAAAACTCTGTAAAAATGGCCATTTTGGTCACTCTGAGGGGTTAAAAAGTGGTTATTCAACATGAGGCACGATCCAATTGACATTTTGAATCATTTTTGGTACAGTCCCAAAAATCCATTTTCTGATGAAAAACAATGACTCAGGACCTGTCGAACGATTCCAAAATGGTCAATATGGATGAAATTTTAACATTTAATCTTGACTCTAAATGACTGTTGGATGTGAATTAAGACTTTTTCAACTAAAATAAGTGTGTTTAAAGTCATTTATGTGCCTGAAATTGGTCAAAATTAAAGCTTTTGAATAAGCAAAAACTCTGTAAAAATGGCAATTTTGGTCAATCTGAGGGGTTAAAAAGTGGTTATTCTACATGAGGCACGATCCATTTGACATTTTGAATCATTTTTGGTACAGTCCCAAAAATCAATTTTCTGATGAAAAACGATGACTCCGGACCTGTCGAACGTTCCCAAAATGGTCAATATGGATGAAATTTTAACATTTAATCTTTTGACTCCAAATGACTGTTGGATGGGAATTATGACTTTTTCAACTAAAATAAGTGTGTTTAAAGTCATTTATGTGCCTGAAATTGGTCAAAATTGAAGCTTTTGAGTAAGCAAAACTCTGTAAAAATGGCCATTTTGGTCACTCTGAGGGGTTAAAAAGTGGTTATTCAACATGAGGCACGATCCAATTGACATTTTGAATCATTTTTGGTACAGTCCCAAAAATTCATTTTCTGATGAAAAACGATGACTCCGGACCTGTCGAACGTTCCCAAAATGGTCAATATGGATGAAATTTTAACATTTAATCTTTTGACTCCAAATGACTGTTGGATGTGAATTATGACCTTTTCGACTAAAATAAGTGTGTTTAAAGTCATTTCTGTGCCTGAAATTGGTCAAAATTGAAGCTTTTGAGTAAGCGAAACTCTGTAAAAATGGCAATGTTGGTCACTCTGAGGGGTTAAAAAGTGGTTATTCAACATGAGGCACGATCCATTTGACATTTTGAATCATTTTTGGTACAGTCCCAAAAATCCATTTTCTGATGAAAAACGATGACTCCGGACCTGTCGAACGTTTCCAAAATGGTCAATATGGATGAAATTTTAACATTTAATCTTTTGACTCAAAATGACTGTTGGATGTGAATTATGACTTTTTCAACTAAATCAAGTGTGTTTAAAGTCATTTATGTGCCTGAAATTGGTCAAAATTGAAGCTTTTGAGTAAGCAAAACTCTGTAAAAATGGCCATTTTGGTCACTCTGAGGGGTTAAAAAGTGGTTATTCAACATGAGGCACGATCCAATTGACATTTTGAATAATTTTTGGTACAGTCCCAAAAATCCATTTTCTGATGAAAAACGATGACTCCGGACCTGTCGAACGATTCCAAAATGGTCAATATGGATGAAATTTTAACATGTAATCTTTTGACTCTAAATGACTGTTGGATGTGAATTATGACTTTTTCAACTAAAATAAGTGTGTTTAAAATCATTTATGCGCTTGAAATTGGTCAAAATTAAAGCTTTTGAGTAAGCAAAACTCTGTAAAAATGGCCATTTTGGTCACTCTGAGGGGTTAAAAAGTGGTTATTCAACATGAGGCACGATCCAATTGACATTTTGAATCATTTTTGGTACAGTCCCAAAAATCCATTTTCTGATGAAAAACGATGACTCCGGACCTGTCGAACGTTCCCAAAATGGTCTATATGGATGAAATTTTAACATTTAATCTTTTGACTCCAAATGACTGTTGGATGGGAATTATGACTTTTTCAACTAAAATAAGTGTGTTTAAAGTCATTTATGTGCCTGAAATTGGTCAAAATTGAAGCTTTTGTGTAAGCAAAACTCTGTAAAAATGGCAATGTTGGTCACTCTGAGGGGTTAAAAAGTGGTTATTCAACATGAGGCACGATCCATTTGACATTTTGAATCATTTTTGGTACAGTCCCAAAAATCCATTTTCTGATGAAAAACAATGACTCCGGACCTGTCGAACGTTCCCAAAATGGTCAATATGGATGAAATTTTAACATTTAATCTTTTGACTCCAAATGACTGTTGGATGTGAATTATGACCTTTTCGACTAAAATAAGTGTGTTTAAAGTCATTTATGTGCCTGAAATTGGTCAAAATTGAAGCTTTTGAGTAAGCGAAACTCTGTAAAAATGGCAATGTTGGTCACTCTGAGGGGTTAAAAAGTGGTTATTCAACATGAGGCACGATCCAATTGACATTTTGAATCATTTTTGGTACAGTCCCAAAAATTCATTTTCTGATGAAAAACGATGACTCCGGACCTGTCGAACGTTCCCAAAATGGTCAATATGGATGAAATTTTAACATTTAATCTTTTGACTCCAAATGACTGTTGGATGTGAATTATGACCTTTTCGACTAAAATAAGTGTGTTTAAAGTCATTTCTGTGCCTGAAATTGGTCAAAATTGAAGCTTTTGAGTAAGCGAAACTCTGTAAAAATGGCAATGTTGGTCACTCTGAGGGGTTAAAAAGTGGTTATTCAACATGAGGCACGATCCATTTGACATTTTGAATCATTTTTGGTACAGTCCCAAAAATCCATTTTCTGATGAAAAACGATGACTCCGGACCTGTCGAACGTTTCCAAAATGGTCAATATGGATGAAATTTTAACATTTAATCTTTTGACTCAAAATGACTGTTGGATGTGAATTATGACTTTTTCAACTAAATCAAGTGTGTTTAAAGTCATTTATGTGCCTGAAATTGGTCAAAATTGAAGCTTTTGAGTAAGCAAAACTCTGTAAAAATGGCCATTTTGGTCACTCTGAGGGGTTAAAAAGTGGTTATTCAACATGAGGCACGATCCAATTGACATTTTGAATAATTTTTGGTACAGTCCCAAAAATCCATTTTCTGATGAAAAACGATGACTCCGGACCTGTCGAACGATTCCAAAATGGTCAATATGGATGAAATTTTAACATGTAATCTTTTGACTCTAAATGACTGTTGGATGTGAATTATGACTTTTTCAACTAAAATAAGTGTGTTTAAAATCATTTATGCGCTTGAAATTGGTCAAAATTAAAGCTTTTGAGTAAGCAAAACTCTGTAAAAATGGCCATTTTGGTCACTCTGAGGGGTTAAAAAGTGGTTATTCAACATGAGGCACGATCCAATTGACATTTTGAATCATTTTTGGTACAGTCCCAAAAATCCATTTTCTGATGAAAAACGATGACTCCGGACCTGTCGAACGTTCCCAAAATGGTCTATATGGATGAAATTTTAACATTTAATCTTTTGACTCCAAATGACTGTTGGATGGGAATTATGACTTTTTCAACTAAAATAAGTGTGTTTAAAGTCATTTATGTGCCTGAAATTGGTCAAAATTGAAGCTTTTGTGTAAGCAAAACTCTGTAAAAATGGCAATGTTGGTCACTCTGAGGGGTTAAAAAGTGGTTATTCAACATGAGGCACGATCCATTTGACATTTTGAATCATTTTTGGTACAGTCCCAAAAATCCATTTTCTGATGAAAAACAATGACTCCGGACCTGTCGAACGTTCCCAAAATGGTCAATATGGATGAAATTTTAACATTTAATCTTTTGACTCCAAATGACTGTTGGATGTGAATTATGACCTTTTCGACTAAAATAAGTGTGTTTAAAGTCATTTATGTGCCTGAAATTGGTCAAAATTGAAGCTTTTGAGTAAGCGAAACTCTGTAAAAATGGCAATGTTGGTCACTCTGAGGGGTTAAAAAGTGGTTATTCAACATGAGGCACGATCCATTTGACATTTTGAATCATTTTTGGTACAGTCCCAAAAATCCATTTTCTGATGAAAAACGATGACTCCGGACCTGTCGAACGTTCCCAAAATGGTCAATATGGGTGAAATTTTAACATTTAATCTTTTGACTCCAAATGACTGTTGGATGGGAATTATGACTTTTTCAACTAAAATAAGTGTGTTTAAAGTCATTTATGTGCCTGAAATTGGTCAAAATTGAAGCTTTTGAGTAAGCAAAACTCTGTAAAAATGGCCATTTTGGTCACTCTGAGGGGTTAAAAAGTGGTTATTCAACATGAGGCATGATCCATTTGACATTTTGAATCATTTTTGGTACAGTCCCAAAAATCCATTTTCTGATGAAAAACGATGACTCCGGACCTGTCGAACGTTCCCAAAATGGTCAATATGGATGAAATTTTAACATTTAATCTTTAGACTCTAAATGACTGTTGGATGTGAATTATGACTTTTTCAACTAAAATAAGTGTGTTTAAAGTCATTTATGTGCCTGAAATTGGTCAAAATAAAGCTTTTGAATAAGCAAAAACTCTGTAAAAATGGCAATTTTGGTCACTCTGAGGGGTTAAAAAGTGGTTATTCAACATGAGGCACGATCCATTTGACATTTTGAATCATTTTTGGTACAGTCCCAAAAATCCATTTTCTGATGAAAAACGATGACTCCGGACCTGTCGAACGTTTCCAAAATGGTCAATATGGATGAAATTTTAACATTTAATCTTTTGACTCTAAATGACTGTTGGATGTGAATTATGACTTTTTCAACTAAAATAAGTGTGTTTAAAATCATTTATGCGCTTGAAATTGGTCAAAATTAAAGCTTTTGAGTAAGCAAAACTCTGTAAAAATGGCCATTTTGGTCACTCTGAGGGGTTAAAAAGTGGTTATTCAACATGAGGCACGATCCAATTGACATTTTGAATCATTTTTGGTACAGTCCCAAAAATCAATTTTCTGATGAAAAACGATGACTCCGGACCTGTCGAACGTTCCCAAAATGGTCAATATGGATGAAATTTTAACATTTAATCTTTTGACTCCAAATGACTGTTGGATGGGAATTATGACTTTTTCAACTAAAATAAGTGTGTTTAAAGTCATTTATGTGCCTGAAATTGGTCAAAATTAAAGCTTTTGAATAAGCAAAAACTCTGTAAGAATGGCAATTTTGGTCACTCTGAGGGGTTAAAAAGTGGTTCTTCAACATGAGGCACGATCCATTTGACATTTTGAATCATTTTTGGTACAGTCCCAAAAATCAATTTTCTGATGAAAAACGATGACTCCGGACCTGTCGAACGTTTCCAAAATGGTAAATATGGATGAAATTTTAACATTTAATCTTTTGACTCTAAATGACTGTTGGATGTGAATTAAGACTTTTTTAACTAAATCAAGTGTGTTTAAAGTCATTTATGTGCCTGAAATTGGTCAAAATTGAAGCTTTTGAGTAAGCAAAACTCTGTAAAAATGGCCATTTTGGTCACTCTGAGGGGTTAAAAAGTGGTTATTCAACATGAGGCACGATCCAATTGACATTTTGAATAATTTTTGGTACAGTCCCAAAAATCAATTTTCTGATGAAAAACGATGACTCCGGATTTGTCGAACGATTCCAAAATGGTCAATATGGATGAAATTTTAACATGTAATCTTTTGACACTAAATGACTGTTGGATGTGAATTATGACTTTTTCAACTAAAATAAGTGTGTTTAAAATCATTTATGCGCTTGAAATTGGTCAAAATTAAAGCTTTTGAGTAAGCAAAACTCTGTAAAAATGGCCATTTTGGTCACTCTGAGGGGTTAAAAAGTGGTTATTCAACATGAGGCACGATCCAATTGACATTTTGAATCATTTTTGGTACAGTCCCAAAAATCAATTTTCTGATGAAAAACGATGACTCCGGACCTGTCGAACGTTCCCAAAATGGTCAATATGGATGAAATTTTAACATTTAATCTTTTGACTCCAAATGACTGTTGGATGTGAATTATGACCTTTTCGACTAAAATAAGTGTGTTTAAAGTCATTTCTGTGCCTGAAATTGGTCAAAATTGAAGCTTTTGAGTAAGCGAAACTCTGTAAAAATGGCCATTTTGGTCACTCTGAGGGGTTAAAAAGTGGTTATTCAACATGAGGCACGATCCAATTGACATTTTGAATCATTTTTGGTACAGTCCCAAAAATCCATTTTCTGATGAAAAACGATGACTCCGGACCTGTCGAACGTTCCCAAAATGGTCAATATGGATGAAATTTTAACATTTAATCTTTTGACTCCAAATGACTGTTGGATGTGAATTATGACCTTTTCGACTAAAATAAGTGTGTTTAAAGTCATTTCTGTGCCTGAAATTGGTCAAAATTGAAGCTTTTGAGTAAGCGAAACTCTGTAAAAATGGCAATGTTGGTCACTCTGAGGGGTTAAAAAGTGGTTATTCAACATGAGGCACGATCCATTTGACATTTTGAATCATTTTTGGTACAGTCCCAAAAATCCATTTTCTGATGAAAAACGATGACTCCGGACCTGTCGAACGTTCCCAAAATGGTCAATATGGATGGAATTTTAACATTTAATCTTTTGACTCCAAATGACTGTTGGATGGGAATTATGACTTTTTCAACTAAAATAAGTGTGTTTAAAGTCATTTATGTGCCTGAAATTGGTCAAAATTGAAGCTTTTGAGTAAGCAAAACTCTGTAAAAATGGCCATTTTGGTCACTCTGAGGGGTTAAAAAGTGGTTATTCAACATGAGGCACGATCCATTTGACATTTTGAATCATTTTTGGTACAGTCCCAAAAATCCATTTTCTGATGGAAAAACGATGACTCCGGACCTGTCGAACGTTCCCAAAATGGTCAATAGGGATGAAATTTTAACATTTAATCTTTAGACTCTAAATGACTGTTGGATGTGAATTATGACTTTTTCAACTAAAATAGGTGTGTTTAAAATTATTTATGTGCCTGAAATTGGTCAAAATTAAAGCTTTTGAATAAGCAAAAACTCTGTAAAAAAGGCAATTTTGGTCACTCTGAGGGGTTAAAAAGTGGTTATTCAACATGAGGCACGATCCATTTGACATTTTGAATCATTTTTGGTACAGTCCCAAAAATCCATTTTCTGATGAAAAACGATGACTCCGGACCTGTCGAACGATTCCAAAATGGTCAATATGGATGAAATTTTAACATTTAATCTTTTGACTCCAAATGACTGTTGGATGGGAATTATGACTTTTTCAACTAAAATAAGTGTGTTTAAAGTCATTTATGTGCCTGAAATTGGTCAAAATTGAAGCTTTTGAGTAAGCAAAACTCTGTAAAAATGGCAATGTTCGTCACTCTGAGGGGTTAAAAAGTGGTTATTCAACATGAGGCACGATCCATTTGTCATTTTGAATCATTTTTGGTAAAGTCCCAAAAATCAATTTTCTGATGAAAAACGATGACTCCGGACCTGTCGAACGTTTCCAAAATGGTCAATATGGATGAAATTTTAACATTTAATCTTTTGACTCTAAATGACTGTTGGATGTGAATTATGACTTTTTCAACTAAAATAAGTGTGTTTAAAGTCATTTATGTCCCTGAAATTGGTCAAAATTGAAGCTTTTGAGTAAGCGAAACTCTGTAAAAATGGCAATGTTGGTCACTCTGAGGGGTTAAAAAGTGGTTATTCAACATGAGGCACGATCCATTTGACATTTTGAATCATTTTTGGTACAGTCCCAAAAATCCATTTTCTGATGAAAAACGATGACTCCGGACCTGTCGAACATTCCCAAAATGGTCAATATGGATGAAATTTTAACATTTAATCTTTTGACTCTAAATGACTGTTGGATGTGAATTATGACTTTTTCAACTAAAATATGTGTGTTTAAAGTCATTTATGTGCCTGAAATTGGTCAAAATTAAAGCTTTTGAATAAGCAAAAACTCTGTAAAAATGGCAATTTTGGTCACTCTGAGGGGTTAAAAAGTGGTTATTCAACATGAGGCACGATCCATTTGACATTTTGAATCATTTTTGGTACAGTCCCAAAAATCCATTTTCTGATGAAAAACGATGACTCCGGACCTGTCGAACGTTTCCAAAATGGTCAATATGGATGAAATTTTAACATGTAATCTTTTGACTCTAAATGACTGTTGGATGTGAATTATGACTTTTTCAACTAAAATAAGTGTGTTTAAAATCATTTATGCGCCTGAAATTGGTCAAAATTAAAGCTTTTGAGTAAGCAAAACTCTGTAAAAATGGCCATTTTGGTCACTCTGAGGGGTTAAAACGTGGTTATTCAACATGAGGCACGATCCAATTGACATTTTGAATCATTTTTGGTACAGTCCCAAAAATCCATTTTCTGATGAAAAACGATGACTCCGGACCTGTCGAACGTTTCCAAAATGGTCAATATGGATGAAATTTTAACATTTAATCTTTTGACTCTAAATGACTGTTGGATGTGAATTATGACTTTTTCAACTAAATCAAGTGTGTTTAAAGTCATTTATGTGCCTGAAATTGGTCAAAATTGAAGCTTTTGAGTAAGCAAAACTCTGTAAGAATGGCCATTTTGGTCACTCTGAGGGTTAAAAAGTGGTTATTCAACATGAGGCACGATCCAATTGACATTTTGAATCATTTTTGGTACAGTCCCAAAAATCCATTTTCTGATGAAAAACGATGACTCCGGACCTGTCGAACGATTCCAAAATGGTCAATATGGATGAAATTTTAACATGTAATCTTTTGACTCTAAATGACTGTTGGATGTGAATTATGACTTTTTCAACTACAATAAGTGTGTTTAAAATCATTTATGCGCCTGAAATTGGTCAAAATTAAAGCTTTTGAGTAAGCAAAACTCTGTAAAAATGGCCATTTTGGTCACTCTGAGGGGTTAAAAAGTGGTTATTCAACATGAGGCACGATCCAATTGACATTTTGAATCATTTTTGGTACAGTCCCAAAAATCCATTTTCTGATGAAAAACAATGACTCCGGACCTGTCGAACGTTCCCAAAATGGTCAATATGGATGAAATTTTAACATTTAATCTTTAGACTCTAAATGACTGTTGGATGTGAATTATGACTTTTTCAACTAAAATAAGTGTGTTTAAAGTCATTTATGTGCCTGAAATTGGTCAAAATAAAGCTTTTGAATAAGCAAAAACTCTGTAAAAATGGCAATTTTGGTCACTCTGAGGGGTTAAAAAGTGGTTATTCAACATGAGGCACGATCCATTTGACATTTTGAATCATTTTTGGTACAGTCCCAAAAATCCATTTTCTGATGAAAAACGATGACTCCGGACCTGTCGAACGTTTCCAAAATGGTCAATATGGATGAAATTTTAACATTTAATCTTTTGACTCTAAATGACTGTTGGATGTGAATTATGACTTTTTCAACTAAAATAAGTGTGTTTAAAATCATTTATGCGCTTGAAATTGGTCAAAATTAAAGCTTTTGAGTAAGCAAAACTCTGTAAAAATGGCCATTTTGGTCACTCTGAGGGGTTAAAAAGTGGTTATTCAACATGAGGCACGATCCAATTGACATTTTGAATCATTTTTGGTACAGTCCCAAAAATCAATTTTCTGATGAAAAACGATGACTCCGGACCTGTCGAACGTTCCCAAAATGGTCAATATGGATGAAATTTTAACATTTAATCTTTTGACTCCAAATGACTGTTGGATGGGAATTATGACTTTTTCAACTAAAATAAGTGTGTTTAAAGTCATTTATGTGCCTGAAATTGGTCAAAATTGAAGCTTTTGAATAAGCAAAAACTCTGTAAAAATGGCAATTTTGGTCACTCTGAGGGGTTAAAAAGTGGTTATTCAACATGAGGCACGATCCAATTGACATTTTGAATCATTTTTGGTACAGTCCCAAAAATCAATTTTCTGATGAAAAACGATGACTCAGGACCTGTCGAACGTTCCCAAAATGGTCAATATGGATGAAATTTTGACATTTAATCTTTTGACTCCAAATGACTGTTGGATGTGAATTATGACCTTTTCGACTAAAATAAGTGTGTTTAAAGTCATTTCTGTGCCTGAAATTGGTCAAAATTGAAGCTTTTGAGTAAGCGAAACTCTGTAAAAATGGCAATGTTGGTCACTCTGAGGGGTTAAAAAGTGGTTATTCAACATGAGGCACAATCCATTTGACATTTTGAATCATTTTTGGTACAGTCCCAAAAATCCATTTTCTGATGAAAAACGATGACTCCGGACCTGTCGAACATTCCCAAAATGGTCAATATGGATGACATTTTAACATTTAATCTTTTGACTCTAAATGACTGTTGGATGTGAATTATGACTTTTTCAACTAAAATAAGTGTGTTTAAAGTCATTTATGTGCCTGAAATTGGTCAAAATTAAAGCTTTTGAATAAGCAAAAACTCTGTAAAAATGGCAATTTTGGTCACTCTGAGGGGTTAAAAAGTGGTTATTCAACATGAGGCACGATCCATTTGACATTTTGAATCATTTTTGGTACAGTCCCAAAAATCCATTTTCTGATGAAAAACGATGACTCCGGACCTGTCGAACGTTTCCAAAATGGGCAATATGGATGAAATTTTAACATTTAATCTTTTGACTCTAAATGACTGTTGGATGTGAATTATGACTTTTTCAACTAAAATAAGTGTGTTTAAAATCATTTATGCGCTTGAAATTGGTCAAAATTAAAGCTTTTGAGTAAGCAAAACTCTGTAAAAATGGCCATTTTGGTCACTCTGAGGGGTTAAAAAGTGGTTATTCAACATGAGGCACGATCCAATTGACATTTTGAATCATTTTTGGTACAGTCCCAAAAATCAATTTTCTGATGAAAAACGATGACTCCGGACCTGTCGAACGTTCCCAAAATGGTCAATATGGATGAAATTTTAACATTTAATCTTTTGACTCCAAATGACTGTTGGATGGGAATTATGACTTTTTCAACTAAAATAAGTGTGTTTAAAGTCATTTATGTGCCTGAAATTGGTCAAAATTAAAGCTTTTGAATAAGCAAAAACTCTGTAAGAATGGCAATTTTGGTCACTCTGAGGGGTTAAAAAGTGGTTCTTCAACATGAGGCACGATCCATTTGACATTTTGAATCATTTTTGGTACAGTCCCAAAAATCAATTTTCTGATGAAAAACGATGACTCCGGACCTGTCGAACGTTTCCAAAATGGTAAATATGGATGAAATTTTAACATTTAATCTTTTGACTCTAAATGACTGTTGGATGTGAATTAAGACTTTTTCAACTAAATCAAGTGTGTTTAAAGTCATTTATGTGCCTGAAATTGGTCAAAATTGAAGCTTTTGAGTAAGCAAAACTCTGTAAAAATGGCCATTTTGGTCACTCTGAGGGGTTAAAAAGTGGTTATTCAACATGAGGCACGATCCAATTGACATTTTGAATAATTTTTGGTACAGTCCCAAAAATCAATTTTCTGATGAAAAACGATGACTCCGGATTTGTCGAACGATTCCAAAATGGTCAATATGGATGAAATTTTAACATGTAATCTTTTGACACTAAATGACTGTTGGATGTGAATTATGACTTTTTCAACTAAAATAAGTGTGTTTAAAATCATTTATGCGCTTGAAATTGGTCAAAATTAAAGCTTTTGAGTAAGCAAAACTCTGTAAAAATGGCCATTTTGGTCACTCTGAGGGGTTAAAAAGTGGTTATTCAACATGAGGCACGATCCAATTGACATTTTGAATCATTTTTGGTACAGTCCCAAAAATCAATTTTCTGATGAAAAACGATGACTCCGGACCTGTCGAACGTTCCCAAAATGGTCAATATGGATGAAATTTTAACATTTAATCTTTTGACTCCAAATGACTGTTGGATGTGAATTATGACCTTTTCGACTAAAATAAGTGTGTTTAAAGTCATTTCTGTGCCTGAAATTGGTCAAAATTGAAGCTTTTGAGTAAGCGAAACTCTGTAAAAATGGCCATTTTGGTCACTCTGAGGGGTTAAAAAGTGGTTATTCAACATGAGGCACGATCCAATTGACATTTTGAATCATTTTTGGTACAGTCCCAAAAATCCATTTTCTGATGAAAAACGATGACTCCGGACCTGTCGAACGTTCCCAAAATGGTCAATATGGATGAAATTTTAACATTTAATCTTTTGACTCCAAATGACTGTTGGATGTGAATTATGACCTTTTCGACTAAAATAAGTGTGTTTAAAGTCATTTCTGTGCCTGAAATTGGTCAAAATTGAAGCTTTTGAGTAAGCGAAACTCTGTAAAAATGGCAATGTTGGTCACTCTGAGGGGTTAAAAAGTGGTTATTCAACATGAGGCACGATCCATTTGACATTTTGAATCATTTTTGGTACAGTCCCAAAAATCCATTTTCTGATGAAAAACGATGACTCCGGACCTGTCGAACGTTCCCAAAATGGTCAATATGGATGGAATTTTAACATTTAATCTTTTGACTCCAAATGACTGTTGGATGGGAATTATGACTTTTTCAACTAAAATAAGTGTGTTTAAAGTCATTTATGTGCCTGAAATTGGTCAAAATTGAAGCTTTTGAGTAAGCAAAACTCTGTAAAAATGGCCATTTTGGTCACTCTGAGGGGTTAAAAAGTGGTTATTCAACATGAGGCACGATCCATTTGACATTTTGAATCATTTTTGGTACAGTCCCAAAAATCCATTTTCTGATGGAAAAACGATGACTCCGGACCTGTCGAACGTTCCCAAAATGGTCAATAGGGATGAAATTTTAACATTTAATCTTTAGACTCTAAATGACTGTTGGATGTGAATTATGACTTTTTCAACTAAAATAGGTGTGTTTAAAATTATTTATGTGCCTGAAATTGGTCAAAATTAAAGCTTTTGAATAAGCAAAAACTCTGTAAAAAAGGCAATTTTGGTCACTCTGAGGGGTTAAAAAGTGGTTATTCAACATGAGGCACGATCCATTTGACATTTTGAATCATTTTTGGTACAGTCCCAAAAATCCATTTTCTGATGAAAAACGATGACTCCGGACCTGTCGAACGATTCCAAAATGGTCAATATGGATGAAATTTTAACATTTAATCTTTTGACTCCAAATGACTGTTGGATGGGAATTATGACTTTTTCAACTAAAATAAGTGTGTTTAAAGTCATTTATGTGCCTGAAATTGGTCAAAATTGAAGCTTTTGAGTAAGCAAAACTCTGTAAAAATGGCAATGTTCGTCACTCTGAGGGGTTAAAAAGTGGTTATTCAACATGAGGCACGATCCATTTGTCATTTTGAATCATTTTTGGTAAAGTCCCAAAAATCAATTTTCTGATGAAAAACGATGACTCCGGACCTGTCGAACGTTTCCAAAATGGTCAATATGGATGAAATTTTAACATTTAATCTTTTGACTCTAAATGACTGTTGGATGTGAATTATGACTTTTTCAACTAAAATAAGTGTGTTTAAAGTCATTTATGTCCCTGAAATTGGTCAAAATTGAAGCTTTTGAGTAAGCGAAACTCTGTAAAAATGGCAATGTTGGTCACTCTGAGGGGTTAAAAAGTGGTTATTCAACATGAGGCACGATCCATTTGACATTTTGAATCATTTTTGGTACAGTCCCAAAAATCCATTTTCTGATGAAAAACGATGACTCCGGACCTGTCGAACATTCCCAAAATGGTCAATATGGATGAAATTTTAACATTTAATCTTTTGACTCTAAATGACTGTTGGATGTGAATTATGACTTTTTCAACTAAAATATGTGTGTTTAAAGTCATTTATGTGCCTGAAATTGGTCAAAATTAAAGCTTTTGAATAAGCAAAAACTCTGTAAAAATGGCAATTTTGGTCACTCTGAGGGGTTAAAAAGTGGTTATTCAACATGAGGCACGATCCATTTGACATTTTGAATCATTTTTGGTACAGTCCCAAAAATCCATTTTCTGATGAAAAACGATGACTCCGGACCTGTCGAACGTTTCCAAAATGGTCAATATGGATGAAATTTTAACATGTAATCTTTTGACTCTAAATGACTGTTGGATGTGAATTATGACTTTTTCAACTAAAATAAGTGTGTTTAAAATCATTTATGCGCCTGAAATTGGTCAAAATTAAAGCTTTTGAGTAAGCAAAACTCTGTAAAAATGGCCATTTTGGTCACTCTGAGGGGTTAAAACGTGGTTATTCAACATGAGGCACGATCCAATTGACATTTTGAATCATTTTTGGTACAGTCCCAAAAATCCATTTTCTGATGAAAAACGATGACTCCGGACCTGTCGAACGTTTCCAAAATGGTCAATATGGATGAAATTTTAACATTTAATCTTTTGACTCTAAATGACTGTTGGATGTGAATTATGACTTTTTCAACTAAATCAAGTGTGTTTAAAGTCATTTATGTGCCTGAAATTGGTCAAAATTGAAGCTTTTGAGTAAGCAAAACTCTGTAAGAATGGCCATTTTGGTCACTCTGAGGGGTTAAAAAGTGGTTATTCAACATGAGGCACGATCCAATTGACATTTTGAATCATTTTTGGTACAGTCCCAAAAATCCATTTTCTGATGAAAAACGATGACTCCGGACCTGTCGAACGATTCCAAAATGGTCAATATGGATGAAATTTTAACATGTAATCTTTTGACTCTAAATGACTGTTGGATGTGAATTATGACTTTTTCAACTACAATAAGTGTGTTTAAAATCATTTATGCGCCTGAAATTGGTCAAAATTAAAGCTTTTGAGTAAGCAAAACTCTGTAAAAATGGCCATTTTGGTCACTCTGAGGGGTTAAAAAGTGGTTATTCAACATGAGGCACGATCCAATTGACATTTTGAATCATTTTTGGTACAGTCCCAAAAATCCATTTTCTGATGAAAAACAATGACTCCGGACCTGTCGAACGTTCCCAAAATGGTCAATATGGATGAAATTTTAACATTTAATCTTTAGACTCTAAATGACTGTTGGATGTGAATTATGACTTTTTCAACTAAAATAAGTGTGTTTAAAGTCATTTATGTGCCTGAAATTGGTCAAAATAAAGCTTTTGAATAAGCAAAAACTCTGTAAAAATGGCAATTTTGGTCACTCTGAGGGGTTAAAAAGTGGTTATTCAACATGAGGCACGATCCATTTGACATTTTGAATCATTTTTGGTACAGTCCCAAAAATCCATTTTCTGATGAAAAACGATGACTCCGGACCTGTCGAACGTTTCCAAAATGGTCAATATGGATGAAATTTTAACATTTAATCTTTTGACTCTAAATGACTGTTGGATGTGAATTATGACTTTTTCAACTAAAATAAGTGTGTTTAAAATCATTTATGCGCTTGAAATTGGTCAAAATTAAAGCTTTTGAGTAAGCAAAACTCTGTAAAAATGGCCATTTTGGTCACTCTGAGGGGTTAAAAGTGGTTATTCAACATGAGGCACGATCCAATTGACATTTTGAATCATTTTTGGTACAGTCCCAAAAATCAATTTTCTGATGAAAAACGATGACTCCGGACCTGTCGAACGTTCCCAAAATGGTCAATATGGATGAAATTTTAACATTTAATCTTTTGACTCCAAATGACTGTTGGATGGGAATTATGACTTTTTCAACTAAAATAAGTGTGTTTAAAGTCATTTATGTGCCTGAAATTGGTCAAAATTGAAGCTTTTGAATAAGCAAAAACTCTGTAAAAATGGCAATTTTGGTCACTCTGAGGGGTTAAAAAGTGGTTATTCAACATGAGGCACGATCCAATTGACATTTTGAATCATTTTTGGTACAGTCCCAAAAATCCATTTTCTGATGAAAAACGATGACTCAGGACCTGTCGAACGTTCCCAAAATGGTCAATATGGATGAAATTTTGACATTTAATCTTTTGACTCCAAATGACTGTTGGATGTGAATTATGACCTTTTCGACTAAAATAAGTGTGTTTAAAGTCATTTCTGTGCCTGAAATTGGTCAAAATTGAAGCTTTTGAGTAAGCGAAACTCTGTAAAAATGGCAATGTTGGTCACTCTGAGGGGTTAAAAAGTGGTTATTCAACATGAGGCACGATCCATTTGACATTTTGAATCATTTTTGGTACAGTCCCAAAAATCCATTTTCTGATGAAAAACGATGACTCCGGACCTGTCGAACATTCCCAAAATGGTCAATATGGATGACATTTTAACATTTAATCTTTTGACTCTAAATGACTGTTGGATGTGAATTATGACTTTTTCAACTAAAATAAGTGTGTTTAAAGTCATTTATGTGCCTGAAATTGGTCAAAATTAAAGCTTTTGAATAAGCAAAAACTCTGTAAAAATTGCAATTTTGGTCACTCTGAGGGGTTAAAAAGTGGTTATTCAACATGAGGCACGATCCATTTGACATTTTGAATCATTTTTGGTACAGTCTCAATAATCCATTTTCTGATGAAAAACGATGACTCCGGACCTGTCGAACGTTTCCAAAATGGTCAATATGGATGAAATTTTAACATGTAATCTTTTGACTCTAAATGACTGTTGGATGTGAATTATGACTTTTTCAACTAAAATAAGTGTGTTTAAAATCATTTATGCGCCTGAATTTGGTCAAAATTAAAGCTTTTGAGTAAGCAAAACTCTGTAAAAATGGCCATTTTGGTCACTCTGAGGGGTTAAAAAGTGGTTATTCAACATGAGGCACGATCCAATTGACATTTTGAATCATTTTTGGTACAGTCCCAAAAATCCATTTTCTGATGAAAAACGATGACTCCGGACCTGTCGAACGTTTCCAAAATGGTCAATATGGATGAAATTTTAACATTTAATCTTTTGACTCTAAATGACTGTTGGATGTGAATTATGACTTTTTCAACTAAATCAAGTGTGTTTAAAGTCATTTGTGTGCCTGAAATTGGTCAAAATTGAAGTTTTTGAGTAAGCAAAACTCTGTAAAAATGGCCATTTTGGTCACTCTGAAGGGTTAAAAAGTGGTTATTCAACATGAGGCACGATCCAATTGACATTTTGAATCATTTTTGGTACAGTCCCAAAAATCCATTTTCTGATGAAAAACGATGACTCCGGACCTGTCGAACGATTCCAAAATGGTCAATATGGATGAAATTTTAACATGTAATCTTTTGACTCTAAATGTCTGTTGGATGTGAATTATGACTTTTTCAACTAAAATAAGTGTGTTTAAAATCATTTATGCGCCTGAAATTGGTCAAAATTAAAGCTTTTGAGTAAGCAAAACTCTGTAAAAATGGCCATTTTGGTCACTCTGAGGGGTTAAAAAGTGGTTATTCAACATGAGGCACGATCCAATTGACATTTTGAATCATTTTTGGTACAGTCCCAAAAATCCATTTTCTGATGAAAAACGATGACTCCGGACCTGTCGAACGATTCCAAAATGGTCAATATGGATGAAATTTTAACATTTAATCTTTTGACTCTAAATGACTGTTGGATGTGAATTATGACTTTTTCAACTAAAATAAGTGTGTTTAAAGTCATTTATGTGCCTGAAATTGGTCAAAATTAAAGCTTTTGAATAAGCAAAAACTCTGTAAAAATGGCAATTTTGGTCAATCTGAGGGGTTAAAAAGTGGTTATTCAACATGAGGCACGATCCATTTGACATTTTGAATCATTTTTGGTACAGTCCCAAAAATCAATTTTCTGATGAAAAACGATGACTCCGGACCTGTCGAACGTTTCCAAAATGGTCAATATGGATGAAATTTTAACATTTAATCTTTTGACTCTAAATGACTGTTGGATGTGAATTATGACTTTTTCAACTAAAATAAGTGTGTTTAAAGTCATTTCTGTGCCTGAAATTGGTCAAAATTGAAGCTTTTGAGTAAGCAAAACTCTGTAAAAATGGCCATTTTGGTCACTCTGAGGGGTTAAAAAGTGGTTATTCAACATGAGGCACGATCCAATTGACATTTTGAATCATTTTTGGTACAGTCCCAAAAATCCATTTTCTGATGAAAAACGATGACTCCGGACCTGTCGAACGTTCCCAAAATGGTCAATATGGATGAAATTTTAACATTTAATCTTTTGACTCTAAATGACTGTTGGATGTGAATTATGACTTTTTCAACTAAAATAAGTGTGTTTAAAGTCATTTATGTGCCTGAAATTGGTCAAAATTGAAGCTTTTGAGTAAGCAAAACTCTGTAAAAATGGCCATTTTGGTCACTCTGAGGGGTTAAAAAGTGGTTATTCAACATGAGGCACGATCCATTTGACATTTTGAATCATTTTTGGTACAGTCCCAAAAATCCGTTTTCTGATGAAAAACGATGACTCTGGACCTGTCGAACGTTCCCAAAATGGTCAATATGGATGAAATTTTAACATTTAATCTTTAGACTCTAAATGACTGTTGGATGTGAATTATGACTTTTTCAACTAAAATAAGTGTGTTTAAAGTCATTTATGTGCCTGAAATTGGTCAAAATTAAAGCTTTTGAATAAGCAAAAACTCTGTAAAAATGGCAATTTTGGTCAATCTGAGGGGTTAAAAAGTGGTTATTCAACATGAGGCACGATCCATTTGACATTTTGAATCATTTTTGGTACAGTCCCAAAAATCCATTTTCTGATGAAAAACGATGACTCCGGACCTGTCGAACGTTCCCAAAATGGTCAATATGGATGAAATTTTAACATTTAATCTTTTGACTCCAAATGACTGTTGGATGTGAATTATGACTTTTTCAACTAAAATAAGTGTGTTTAAAGTCATTTATGTGCCTGAAATTGGTCAAAATTAAAGCTTTTGAATAAGCAAAAACTCTGTAAAAATGGCAATTTTGGTCACTCTGAGGGGTTAAAAAGTGGTTATTCAACATGAGGCACGATCCATTTGACATTTTGAATCATTTTTGGTACAGTCCCAAAAATCCATTTTCTGATGAAAAACGATGACTCCGGACCTGTCGAACATTCCCAAAATGGTCAATATGGATGAAATTTTAACATTTAATCTTTTGACTCTAAATGACTGTTGGATGTGAATTATGACTTTTTCAACTAAAATAAGTGTGTTTAAAGTCATTTATGTGCCTGAAATTGGTCAAAATTAAAGCTTTTGAATAAGCAAAAACTCTGTAAAAATGGCAATTTTGGTCACTCTGAGGGGTTAAAAAGTGGTTATTCAACATGAGGCACGATCCATTTGACATTTTGAATCATTTTTGGTACAGTCTCAATAATCCATTTTCTGATGAAAAACGATGACTCCGGACCTGTCGAACGTTTCCAAAATGGTCAATATGGATGAAATTTTAACATGTAATCTTTTGACTCTAAATGACTGTTGGATGTGAATTATGACTTTTTCAACTAAAATAAGTGTGTTTAAAATCATTTATGCGCCTGAAATTGGTCAAAATTAAAGCTTTTGAGTAAGCAAAACTCTGTAAAAATGGCCATTTTGGTCACTCTGAGGGGTTAAAAAGTGGTTATTCAACATGAGGCACGATCCAATTGACATTTTGAATCATTTTTGGTACAGTCCCAAAAATCCATTTTCTGATGAAAAACGATGACTCCGGACCTGTCGAACGTTTCCAAAATGGTCAATATGGATGAAATTTTAACATTTAATCTTTTGACTCTAAATGACTGTTGGATGTGAATTATGACTTTTTCAACTAAATCAAGTGTGTTTAAAGTCATTTATGTGCCTGAAATTGGTCAAAATTGAAGCTTTTGAGTAAGCAAAACTCTGTAAGAATGGCCATTTTGGTCACTCTGAGGGGTTAAAAAGTGGTTATTCAACATGAGGCACGATCCAATTGACATTTTGAATCATTTTTGGTACAGTCCCAAAAATCCATTTTCTGATGAAAAACGATGACTCCGGACCTGTCGAACGATTCCAAAATGGTCAATATGGATGAAATTTTAACATGTAATCTTTTGACTCTAAATGACTGTTGGATGTGAATTATGACTTTTTCAACTACAATAAGTGTGTTTAAAATCATTTATGCGCCTGAAATTGGTCAAAATTAAAGCTTTTGAGTAAGCAAAACTCTGTAAAAATGGCCATTTTGGTCACTCTGAGGGGTTAAAAAGTGGTTATTCAACATGAGGCACGATCCAATTGACATTTTGAATCATTTTTGGTACAGTCCCAAAAATCCATTTTCTGATGAAAAACAATGACTCCGGACCTGTCGAACGATTCCAAAATGGTCAATATGGATGAAATTTTAACATTTAATCTTGACTCTAAATGACTGTTGGATGTGAATTAAGACTTTTTCAACTAAAATAAGTGTGTTTAAAGTCATTTATGTGCCTGAAATTGGTCAAAATTAAAGCTTTTGAATAAGCAAAAACTCTGTAAAAATGGCAATTTTGGTCAATCTGAGGGGTTAAAAAGTGGTTATTCTACATGAGGCACGATCCATTTGACATTTTGAATCATTTTTGGTACAGTCCCAAAAATCAATTTTCTGATGAAAAACGATGACTCCGGACCTGTCGAACGTTCCCAAAATGGTCAATATGGATGAAATTTTAACATTTAATCTTTTGACTCCAAATGACTGTTGGATGTGAATTATGACTTTTTCAACTAAAATAAGTGTGTTTAAAGTCATTTATGTGCCTGAAATTGGTCAAAATTGAAGCTTTTGAGTAAGCAAAACTCTGTAAAAATGGCCATTTTGGTCACTCTGAGGGGTTAAAAAGTGGTTATTCAACATGAGGCACGATCCAATTGACATTTTGAATCATTTTTGGTACAGTCCCAAAAATTCATTTTCTGATGAAAAACGATGACTCCGGACCTGTCGAACGTTCCCAAAATGGTCAATATGGATGAAATTTTAACATTTAATCTTTTGACTCCAAATGACTGTTGGATGGGAATTATGACTTTTTCAACTAAAATAAGTGTGTTTAAAGTCATTTATGTGCCTGAAATTGGTAAAAATTGAAGCTTTTGTGTAAGCAAAACTCTGTAAAAATGGCAATGTTGGTCACTCTGAGGGGTTAAAAAGTGGTTATTCAACATGAGGCACGATCCATTTGACATTTTGAATCATTTTTGGTACAGTCCCAAAAATCCATTTTCTGATGAAAAACAATGACTCCGGACCTGTCGAACGTTCCCAAAATGGTCAATATGGATGAAATTTTAACATTTAATCTTTTGACTCCAAATGACTGTTGGATGTGAATTATGACCTTTTCGACTAAAATAAGTGTGTTTAAAGTCATTTATGTGCCTGAAATTGGTCAAAATTGAAGCTTTTGAGTAAGCGAAACTCTGTAAAAATGGCAATGTTGGTCACTCTGAGGGGTTAAAAAGTGGTTATTCAACATGAGGCACGATCCAATTGACATTTTGAATCATTTTTGGTACAGTCCCAAAAATTCATTTTCTGATGAAAAACGATGACTCCGGACCTGTCGAACGTTTCCAAAATGGTCAATATGGATGAAATTTTAACATTTAATCTTTTGACTCTAAATGACTGTTGGATGTGAATTATGACTTTTTCAACTAAATCAAGTGTGTTTAAAGTCATTTATGTGCCTGAAATTGGTCAAAATTGAAGCTTTTGAGTAAGCAAAACTCTGTAAGAATGGCCATTTTGGTCACTCTGAGGGGTTAAAAAGTGGTTATTCAACATGAGGCACGATCCAATTGACATTTTGAATCATTTTTGGTACAGTCCCAAAAATCCATTTTCTGATGAAAAACGATGACTCCGGACCTGTCGAACGATTCCAAAATGGTCAATATGGATGAAATTTTAACATGTAATCTTTTGACTCTAAATGACTGTTGGATGTGAATTATGACTTTTTCAACTACAATAAGTGTGTTTAAAATCATTTATGCGCCTGAAATTGGTCAAAATTAAAGCTTTTGAGTAAGCAAAACTCTGTAAAAATGGCCATTTTGGTCACTCTGAGGGGTTAAAAAGTGGTTATTCAACATGAGGCACGATCCAATTGACATTTTGAATCATTTTTGGTACAGTCCCAAAAATCCATTTTCTGATGAAAAACAATGACTCCGGACCTGTCGAACGATTCCAAAATGGTCAATATGGATGAAATTTTAACATTTAATCTTGACTCTAAATGACTGTTGGATGTGAATTAAGACTTTTTCAACTAAAATAAGTGTGTTTAAAGTCATTTATGTGCCTGAAATTGGTCAAAATTAAAGCTTTTGAATAAGCAAAAACTCTGTAAAAATGGCAATTTTGGTCAATCTGAGGGGTTAAAAAGTGGTTATTCTACATGAGGCACGATCCATTTGACATTTTGAATCATTTTTGGTACAGTCCCAAAAATCAATTTTCTGATGAAAAACGATGACTCCGGACCTGTCGAACGTTCCCAAAATGGTCAATATGGATGAAATTTTAACATTTAATCTTTTGACTCCAAATGACTGTTGGATGTGAATTATGACTTTTTCAACTAAAATAAGTGTGTTTAAAGTCATTTATGTGCCTGAAATTGGTCAAAATTGAAGCTTTTGAGTAAGCAAAACTCTGTAAAAATGGCCATTTTGGTCACTCTGAGGGGTTAAAAAGTGGTTATTCAACATGAGGCACGATCCAATTGACATTTTGAATCATTTTTGGTACAGTCCCAAAAATTCATTTTCTGATGAAAAACGATGACTCCGGACCTGTCGAACGTTCCCAAAATGGTCAATATGGATGAAATTTTAACATTTAATCTTTTGACTCCAAATGACTGTTGGATGGGAATTATGACTTTTTCAACTAAAATAAGTGTGTTTAAAGTCATTTATGTGCCTGAAATTGGTAAAAATTGAAGCTTTTGTGTAAGCAAAACTCTGTAAAAATGGCAATGTTGGTCACTCTGAGGGGTTAAAAAGTGGTTATTCAACATGAGGCACGATCCATTTGACATTTTGAATCATTTTTGGTACAGTCCCAAAAATCCATTTTCTGATGAAAAACAATGACTCCGGACCTGTCGAACGTTCCCAAAATGGTCAATATGGATGAAATTTTAACATTTAATCTTTTGACTCCAAATGACTGTTGGATGTGAATTATGACCTTTTCGACTAAAATAAGTGTGTTTAAAGTCATTTATGTGCCTGAAATTGGTCAAAATTGAAGCTTTTGAGTAAGCGAAACTCTGTAAAAATGGCAATGTTGGTCACTCTGAGGGGTTAAAAAGTGGTTATTCAACATGAGGCACGATCCAATTGACATTTTGAATCATTTTTGGTACAGTCCCAAAAATTCATTTTCTGATGAAAAACGATGACTCCGGACCTGTCGAACGTTCCCAAAATGGTCAATATGGATGAAATTTTAACATTTAATCTTTTGACTCCAAATGACTGTTGGATGTGAATTATGACCTTTTCGACTAAAATAAGTGTGTTTAAAGTCATTTCTGTGCCTGAAATTGGTCAAAATTGAAGCTTTTGAGTAAGCGAAACTCTGTAAAAATGGCAATGTTGGTCACTCTGAGGGGTTAAAAAGTGGTTATTCAACATGAGGCACGATCCATTTGACATTTTGAATCATTTTTGGTACAGTCCCAAAAATCCATTTTCTGATGAAAAACGATGACTCCGGACCTGTCGAACGTTTCCAAAATGGTCAATATGGATGAAATTTTAACATTTAATCTTTTGACTCAAAATGACTGTTGGATGTGAATTATGACTTTTTCAACTAAATCAAGTGTGTTTAAAGTCATTTATGTGCCTGAAATTGGTCAAAATTGAAGCTTTTGAGTAAGCAAAACTCTGTAAAAATGGCCATTTTGGTCACTCTGAGGGGTTAAAAAGTGGTTATTCAACATGAGGCACGATCCAATTGACATTTTGAATAATTTTTGGTACAGTCCCAAAAATCCATTTTCTGATGAAAAACGATGACTCCGGACCTGTCGAACGATTCCAAAATGGTCAATATGGATGAAATTTTAACATGTAATCTTTTGACTCTAAATGACTGTTGGATGTGAATTATGACTTTTTCAACTAAAATAAGTGTGTTTAAAATCATTTATGCGCTTGAAATTGGTCAAAATTAAAGCTTTTGAGTAAGCAAAACTCTGTAAAAATGGCCATTTTGGTCACTCTGAGGGGTTAAAAAGTGGTTATTCAACATGAGGCACGATCCAATTGACATTTTGAATCATTTTTGGTACAGTCCCAAAAATCCATTTTCTGATGAAAAACAATGACTCCGGACCTGTCGAACGTTCCCAAAATGGTCTATATGGATGAAATTTTAACATTTAATCTTTTGACTCCAAATGACTGTTGGATGGGAATTATGACTTTTTCAACTAAAATAAGTGTGTTTAAAGTCATTTATGTGCCTGAAATTGGTCAAAATTGAAGCTTTTGTGTAAGCAAAACTCTGTAAAAATGGCAATGTTGGTCACTCTGAGGGGTTAAAAAGTGGTTATTCAACATGAGGCACGATCCATTTGACATTTTGAATCATTTTTGGTACAGTCCCAAAAATCCATTTTCTGATGAAAAACAATGACTCCGGACCTGTCGAACGTTCCCAAAATGGTCAATATGGATGAAATTTTAACATTTAATCTTTTGACTCCAAATGACTGTTGGATGTGAATTATGACCTTTTCGACTAAAATAAGTGTGTTTAAAGTCATTTATGTGCCTGAAATTGGTCAAAATTGAAGCTTTTGAGTAAGCGAAACTCTGTAAAAATGGCAATGTTGGTCACTCTGAGGGGTTAAAAAGTGGTTATTCAACATGAGGCACGATCCATTTGACATTTTGAATCATTTTTGGTACAGTCCCAAAAATCCATTTTCTGATGAAAAACGATGACTCCGGACCTGTCGAACGTTCCCAAAATGGTCAATATGGGTGAAATTTTAACATTTAATCTTTTGA
The DNA here is from genome assembly GCF_964263255.1 of Lissotriton vulgaris. NCBI lineage: Eukaryota > Metazoa > Chordata > Amphibia > Caudata > Salamandridae > Lissotriton > Lissotriton vulgaris. The sequence goes on from NW_028253807.1 coordinate 93,213, forward strand.
CTCCAAATGACTGTTGGATGGGAATTATGACTTTTTCAACTAAAATAAGTGTGTTTAAAGTCATTTATGTGCCTGAAATTGGTCAAAATTGAAGCTTTTGAGTAAGCAAAACTCTGTAAAAATGGCCATTTTGGTCACTCTGAGGGGTTAAAAAGTGGTTATTCAACATGAGGCATGATCCATTTGACATTTTGAATCATTTTTGGTACAGTCCCAAAAATCCATTTTCTGATGAAAAACGATGACTCCGGACCTGTCGAACGTTCCCAAAATGGTCAATATGGATGAAATTTTAACATTTAATCTTTAGACTCTAAATGACTGTTGGATGTGAATTATGACTTTTTCAACTAAAATAAGTGTGTTTAAAGTCATTTATGTGCCTGAAATTGGTCAAAATAAAGCTTTTGAATAAGCAAAAACTCTGTAAAAATGGCAATTTTGGTCACTCTGAGGGGTTAAAAAGTGGTTATTCAACATGAGGCACGATCCATTTGACATTTTGAATCATTTTTGGTACAGTCCCAAAAATCCATTTTCTGATGAAAAACGATGACTCCGGACCTGTCGAACGTTTCCAAAATGGTCAATATGGATGAAATTTTAACATTTAATCTTTTGACTCTAAATGACTGTTGGATGTGAATTATGACTTTTTCAACTAAAATAAGTGTGTTTAAAATCATTTATGCGCTTGAAATTGGTCAAAATTAAAGCTTTTGAGTAAGCAAAACTCTGTAAAAATGGCCATTTTGGTCACTCTGAGGGGTTAAAAAGTGGTTATTCAACATGAGGCACGATCCAATTGACATTTTGAATCATTTTTGGTACAGTCCCAAAAATCAATTTTCTGATGAAAAACGATGACTCCGGACCTGTCGAACGTTCCCAAAATGGTCAATATGGATGAAATTTTAACATTTAATCTTTTGACTCCAAATGACTGTTGGATGGGAATTATGACTTTTTCAACTAAAATAAGTGTGTTTAAAGTCATTTATGTGCCTGAAATTGGTCAAAATTGAAGCTTTTGAGTAAGCAAAACTCTGTAAAAATGGCCATTTTGGTCACTCTGAATGGTTAAAAAGTGGTTATTCAACATGAGGCATGATCCATTTGACATTTTGAATCATTTTTGGTACAGTCCCAAAAATCCATTTTCTGATGAAAAACGATGACTCCGGACCTGTCGAACGTTCCCAAAATGGTCAATATGGATGAAATTTTAACATTTAATCTTTAGACTCTAAATGACTGTTGGATGTGAATTATGACTTTTTCAACTAAAATAAGTGTGTTTAAAGTCATTTATGTGCCTGAAATTGGTCAAAATTAAAGCTTTTGAATAAGCAAAAACTCTGTAAGAATGGCAATTTTGGTCACTCTGAGGGGTTAAAAAGTGGTTCTTCAACATGAGGCACGATCCATTTGACATTTTGAATCATTTTTGGTACAGTCCCAAAAATCAATTTTCTGATGAAAAACGATGACTCCGGACCTGTCGAACGTTTCCAAAATGGTAAATATGGATGAAATTTTAACATTTAATCTTTTGACTCTAAATGACTGTTGGATGTGAATTAAGACTTTTTCAACTAAATCAAGTGTGTTTAAAGTCATTTATGTGCCTGAAATTGGTCAAAATTGAAGCTTTTGAGTAAGCAAAACTCTGTAAAAATGGCCATTTTGGTCACTCTGAGGGGTTAAAAAGTGGTTATTCAACATGAGGCACGATCCAATTGACATTTTGAATAATTTTTGGTACAGTCCCAAAAATCAATTTTCTGATGAAAAACGATGACTCCGGATTTGTCGAACGATTCCAAAATGGTCAATATGGATGAAATTTTAACATGTAATCTTTTGACACTAAATGACTGTTGGATGTGAATTATGACTTTTTCAACTAAAATAAGTGTGTTTAAAATCATTTATGCGCTTGAAATTGGTCAAAATTAAAGCTTTTGAGTAAGCAAAACTCTGTAAAAATGGCCATTTTGGTCACTCTGAGGGGTTAAAAAGTGGTTATTCAACATGAGGCACGATCCAATTGACATTTTGAATCATTTTTGGTACAGTCCCAAAAATTCATTTTCTGATGAAAAACGATGACTCCGGACCTGTCGAACGTTCCCAAAATGGTCAATATGGATGAAATTTTAACATTTAATCTTTTGACTCCAAATGACTGTTGGATGGGAATTATGACTTTTTCAACTAAAATAAGTGTGTTTAAAGTCATTTATGTGCCTGAAATTGGTAAAAATTGAAGCTTTTGTGTAAGCAAAACTCTGTAAAAATGGCAATGTTGGTCACTCTGAGGGGTTAAAAAGTGGTTATTCAACATGAGGCACGATCCATTTGACATTTTGAATCATTTTTGGTACAGTCCCAAAAATCCATTTTCTGATGAAAAACAATGACTCCGGACCTGTCGAACGTTCCCAAAATGGTCAATATGGATGAAATTTTAACATTTAATCTTTTGACTCCAAATGACTGTTGGATGTGAATTATGACCTTTTCGACTAAAATAAGTGTGTTTAAAGTCATTTATGTGCCTGAAATTGGTCAAAATTGAAGCTTTTGAGTAAGCGAAACTCTGTAAAAATGGCAATGTTGGTCACTCTGAGGGGTTAAAAAGTGGTTATTCAACATGAGGCACGATCCAATTGACATTTTGAATCATTTTTGGTACAGTCCCAAAAATTCATTTTCTGATGAAAAACGATGACTCCGGACCTGTCGAACGTTCCCAAAATGGTCAATATGGATGAAATTTTAACATTTAATCTTTTGACTCCAAATGACTGTTGGATGTGAATTATGACCTTTTCGACTAAAATAAGTGTGTTTAAAGTCATTTCTGTGCCTGAAATTGGTCAAAATTGAAGCTTTTGAGTAAGCGAAACTCTGTAAAAATGGCAATGTTGGTCACTCTGAGGGGTTAAAAAGTGGTTATTCAACATGAGGCACGATCCATTTGACATTTTGAATCATTTTTGGTACAGTCCCAAAAATCCATTTTCTGATGAAAAACGATGACTCCGGACCTGTCGAACGTTTCCAAAATGGTCAATATGGATGAAATTTTAACATTTAATCTTTTGACTCAAAATGACTGTTGGATGTGAATTATGACTTTTTCAACTAAATCAAGTGTGTTTAAAGTCATTTATGTGCCTGAAATTGGTCAAAATTGAAGCTTTTGAGTAAGCAAAACTCTGTAAAAATGGCCATTTTGGTCACTCTGAGGGGTTAAAAAGTGGTTATTCAACATGAGGCACGATCCAATTGACATTTTGAATAATTTTTGGTACAGTCCCAAAAATCCATTTTCTGATGAAAAACGATGACTCCGGACCTGTCGAACGATTCCAAAATGGTCAATATGGATGAAATTTTAACATGTAATCTTTTGACTCTAAATGACTGTTGGATGTGAATTATGACTTTTTCAACTAAAATAAGTGTGTTTAAAATCATTTATGCGCTTGAAATTGGTCAAAATTAAAGCTTTTGAGTAAGCAAAACTCTGTAAAAATGGCCATTTTGGTCACTCTGAGGGGTTAAAAAGTGGTTATTCAACATGAGGCACGATCCAATTGACATTTTGAATCATTTTTGGTACAGTCCCAAAAATCCATTTTCTGATGAAAAACAATGACTCCGGACCTGTCGAACGTTCCCAAAATGGTCTATATGGATGAAATTTTAACATTTAATCTTTTGACTCCAAATGACTGTTGGATGGGAATTATGACTTTTTCAACTAAAATAAGTGTGTTTAAAGTCATTTATGTGCCTGAAATTGGTCAAAATTGAAGCTTTTGTGTAAGCAAAACTCTGTAAAAATGGCAATGTTGGTCACTCTGAGGGGTTAAAAAGTGGTTATTCAACATGAGGCACGATCCATTTGACATTTTGAATCATTTTTGGTACAGTCCCAAAAATCCATTTTCTGATGAAAAACAATGACTCCGGACCTGTCGAACGTTCCCAAAATGGTCAATATGGATGAAATTTTAACATTTAATCTTTTGACTCCAAATGACTGTTGGATGTGAATTATGACCTTTTCGACTAAAATAAGTGTGTTTAAAGTCATTTATGTGCCTGAAATTGGTCAAAATTGAAGCTTTTGAGTAAGCGAAACTCTGTAAAAATGGCAATGTTGGTCACTCTGAGGGGTTAAAAAGTGGTTATTCAACATGAGGCACGATCCATTTGACATTTTGAATCATTTTTGGTACAGTCCCAAAAATCCATTTTCTGATGAAAAACGATGACTCCGGACCTGTCGAACGTTCCCAAAATGGTCAATATGGGTGAAATTTTAACATTTAATCTTTTGACTCCAAATGACTGTTGGATGGGAATTATGACTTTTTCAACTAAAATAAGTGTGTTTAAAGTCATTTATGTGCCTGAAATTGGTCAAAATTGAAGCTTTTGAGTAAGCAAAACTCTGTAAAAATGGCCATTTTGGTCACTCTGAGGGGTTAAAAAGTGGTTATTCAACATGAGGCATGATCCATTTGACATTTTGAATCATTTTTGGTACAGTCCCAAAAATCCATTTTCTGATGAAAAACGATGACTCCGGACCTGTCGAACGTTCCCAAAATGGTCAATATGGATGAAATTTTAACATTTAATCTTTAGACTCTAAATGACTGTTGGATGTGAATTATGACTTTTTCAACTAAAATAAGTGTGTTTAAAGTCATTTATGTGCCTGAAATTGGTCAAAATAAAGCTTTTGAATAAGCAAAAACTCTGTAAAAATGGCAATTTTGGTCACTCTGAGGGGTTAAAAAGTGGTTATTCAACATGAGGCACGATCCAATTGACATTTTGAATCATTTTTGGTACAGTCCCAAAAATCAATTTTCTGATGAAAAACGATGACTCCGGACCTGTCGAACGTTCCCAAAATGGTCAATATGGATGAAATTTTAACATTTAATCTTTTGACTCCAAATGACTGTTGGATGGGAATTATGACTTTTTCAACTAAAATAAGTGTGTTTAAAGTCATTTATGTGCCTGAAATTGGTAAAAATTGAAGCTTTTGTGTAAGCAAAACTCTGTAAAAATGGCAATGTTGGTCACTCTGAGGGGTTAAAAAGTGGTTATTCAACATGAGGCACGATCCATTTGACATTTTGAATCATTTTTGGTACAGTCCCAAAAATCCATTTTCTGATGAAAAACAATGACTCCGGACCTGTCGAACGTTCCCAAAATGGTCAATATGGATGAAATTTTAACATTTAATCTTTTGACTCCAAATGACTGTTGGATGTGAATTATGACCTTTTCGACTAAAATAAGTGTGTTTAAAGTCATTTATGTGCCTGAAATTGGTCAAAATTGAAGCTTTTGAGTAAGCGAAACTCTGTAAAAATGGCAATGTTGGTCACTCTGAGGGGTTAAAAAGTGGTTATTCAACATGAGGCACGATCCAATTGACATTTTGAATCATTTTTGGTACAGTCCCAAAAATTCATTTTCTGATGAAAAACGATGACTCCGGACCTGTCGAACGTTCCCAAAATGGTCAATATGGATGAAATTTTAACATTTAATCTTTTGACTCCAAATGACTGTTGGATGTGAATTATGACCTTTTCGACTAAAATAAGTGTGTTTAAAGTCATTTCTGTGCCTGAAATTGGTCAAAATTGAAGCTTTTGAGTAAGCGAAACTCTGTAAAAATGGCAATGTTGGTCACTCTGAGGGGTTAAAAAGTGGTTATTCAACATGAGGCACGATCCATTTGACATTTTGAATCATTTTTGGTACAGTCCCAAAAATCCATTTTCTGATGAAAAACGATGACTCCGGACCTGTCGAACGTTTCCAAAATGGTCAATATGGATGAAATTTTAACATTTAATCTTTTGACTCAAAATGACTGTTGGATGTGAATTATGACTTTTTCAACTAAATCAAGTGTGTTTAAAGTCATTTATGTGCCTGAAATTGGTCAAAATTGAAGCTTTTGAGTAAGCAAAACTCTGTAAAAATGGCCATTTTGGTCACTCTGAGGGGTTAAAAAGTGGTTATTCAACATGAGGCACGATCCAATTGACATTTTGAATAATTTTTGGTACAGTCCCAAAAATCCATTTTCTGATGAAAAACGATGACTCCGGACCTGTCGAACGATTCCAAAATGGTCAATATGGATGAAATTTTAACATGTAATCTTTTGACTCTAAATGACTGTTGGATGTGAATTATGACTTTTTCAACTAAAATAAGTGTGTTTAAAATCATTTATGCGCTTGAAATTGGTCAAAATTAAAGCTTTTGAGTAAGCAAAACTCTGTAAAAATGGCCATTTTGGTCACTCTGAGGGGTTAAAAAGTGGTTATTCAACATGAGGCACGATCCAATTGACATTTTGAATCATTTTTGGTACAGTCCCAAAAATCCATTTTCTGATGAAAAACAATGACTCCGGACCTGTCGAACGTTCCCAAAATGGTCTATATGGATGAAATTTTAACATTTAATCTTTTGACTCCAAATGACTGTTGGATGGGAATTATGACTTTTTCAACTAAAATAAGTGTGTTTAAAGTCATTTATGTGCCTGAAATTGGTCAAAATTGAAGCTTTTGTGTAAGCAAAACTCTGTAAAAATGGCAATGTTGGTCACTCTGAGGGGTTAAAAAGTGGTTATTCAACATGAGGCACGATCCATTTGACATTTTGAATCATTTTTGGTACAGTCCCAAAAATCCATTTTCTGATGAAAAACAATGACTCCGGACCTGTCGAACGTTCCCAAAATGGTCAATATGGATGAAATTTTAACATTTAATCTTTTGACTCCAAATGACTGTTGGATGTGAATTATGACCTTTTCGACTAAAATAAGTGTGTTTAAAGTCATTTATGTGCCTGAAATTGGTCAAAATTGAAGCTTTTGAGTAAGCGAAACTCTGTAAAAATGGCAATGTTGGTCACTCTGAGGGGTTAAAAAGTGGTTATTCAACATGAGGCACGATCCATTTGACATTTTGAATCATTTTTGGTACAGTCCCAAAAATCCATTTTCTGATGAAAAACGATGACTCCGGACCTGTCGAACGTTCCCAAAATGGTCAATATGGGTGAAATTTTAACATTTAATCTTTTGACTCCAAATGACTGTTGGATGGGAATTATGACTTTTTCAACTAAAATAAGTGTGTTTAAAGTCATTTATGTGCCTGAAATTGGTCAAAATTGAAGCTTTTGAGTAAGCAAAACTCTGTAAAAATGGCCATTTTGGTCACTCTGAGGGGTTAAAAAGTGGTTATTCAACATGAGGCATGATCCATTTGACATTTTGAATCATTTTTGGTACAGTCCCAAAAATCCATTTTCTGATGAAAAACGATGACTCCGGACCTGTCGAACGTTCCCAAAATGGTCAATATGGATGAAATTTTAACATTTAATCTTTAGACTCTAAATGACTGTTGGATGTGAATTATGACTTTTTCAACTAAAATAAGTGTGTTTAAAGTCATTTATGTGCCTGAAATTGGTCAAAATAAAGCTTTTGAATAAGCAAAAACTCTGTAAAAATGGCAATTTTGGTCACTCTGAGGGGTTAAAAAGTGGTTATTCAACATGAGGCACGATCCATTTGACATTTTGAATCATTTTTGGTACAGTCCCAAAAATCCATTTTCTGATAAAAAACAATGACTCCGGACCTGTCGAACGTTTCCAAAATGGTCAATATGGATGAAATTTTAACATTTAATCTTTTGACTCTAAATGACTGTTGGATGTGAATTATGACTTTTTCAACTAAAATAAGTGTGTTTAAAATCATTTATGCGCTTGAAATTGGTCAAAATTAAAGCTTTTGAGTAAGCAAAACTCTGTAAAAATGGCCATTTTGGTCACTCTGAGGGGTTAAAAAGTGGTTATTCAACATGAGGCACGATCCAATTGACATTTTGAATCATTTTTGGTACAGTCCCAAAAATCAATTTTCTGATGAAAAACGATGACTCCGGACCTGTCGAACGTTCCCAAAATGGTCAATATGGATGAAATTTTAACATTTAATCTTTTGACTCCAAATGACTGTTGGATGGGAATTATGACTTTTTCAACTAAAATAAGTGTGTTTAAAGTCATTTATGTGCCTGAAATTGGTCAAAATTGAAGCTTTTGAGTAAGCAAAACTCTGTAAAAATGGCCATTTTGGTCACTCTGAATGGTTAAAAAGTGGTTATTCAACATGAGGCATGATCCATTTGACATTTTGAATCATTTTTGGTACAGTCCCAAAAATCCATTTTCTGATGAAAAACGATGACTCCGGACCTGTCGAACGTTCCCAAAATGGTCAATATGGATGAAATTTTAACATTTAATCTTTAGACTCTAAATGACTGTTGGATGTGAATTATGACTTTTTCAACTAAAATAAGTGTGTTTAAAGTCATTTATGTGCCTGAAATTGGTCAAAATTAAAGCTTTTGAATAAGCAAAAACTCTGTAAGAATGGCAATTTTGGTCACTCTGAGGGGTTAAAAAGTGGTTCTTCAACATGAGGCACGATCCATTTGACATTTTGAATCATTTTTGGTACAGTCCCAAAAATCAATTTTCTGATGAAAAACGATGACTCCGGACCTGTCGAACGTTTCCAAAATGGTAAATATGGATGAAATTTTAACATTTAATCTTTTGACTCTAAATGACTGTTGGATGTGAATTAAGACTTTTTCAACTAAATCAAGTGTGTTTAAAGTCATTTATGTGCCTGAAATTGGTCAAAATTGAAGCTTTTGAGTAAGCAAAACTCTGTAAAAATGGCCATTTTGGTCACTCTGAGGGGTTAAAAAGTGGTTATTCAACATGAGGCACGATCCAATTGACATTTTGAATAATTTTTGGTACAGTCCCAAAAATCAATTTTCTGATGAAAAACGATGACTCCGGATTTGTCGAACGATTCCAAAATGGTCAATATGGATGAAATTTTAACATGTAATCTTTTGACACTAAATGACTGTTGGATGTGAATTATGACTTTTTCAACTAAAATAAGTGTGTTTAAAATCATTTATGCGCTTGAAATTGGTCAAAATTAAAGCTTTTGAGTAAGCAAAACTCTGTAAAAATGGCCATTTTGGTCACTCTGAGGGGTTAAAAAGTGGTTATTCAACATGAGGCACGATCCAATTGACACATTTTGAATCATTTTTGGTACAGTCCCAAAAATCCATTTTCTGATGAAAAACGATGACTCCGGACCTGTCGAACGTTCCCAAAATGGTCAATATGGATGAAATTTTAACATTTAATCTTTTGACTCCAAATGACTGTTGGATGTGAATTATGACCTTTTCGACTAAAATAAGTGTGTTTAAAGTCATTTCTGCGCCTGAAATTGGTCAAAATTGAAGCTTTTGAGTAAGCGAAACTCTGTAAAAATGGCAATGTTGGTCACTCTGAGGGGTTAAAAAGTGGTTATTCAACATGAGGCACGATCCATTTGACATTTTGAATCATTTTTGGTACAGTCCCAAAAATCCATTTTCTGATGAAAAACGATGACTCCGGACCTGTCGAACGTTCCCAAAATGGTCAATATGGATGAAATTTTGACATTTAATCTTTTGACTCCAAATGACTGTTGGATGTGAATTATGACCTTTTCGACTAAAATAAGTGTGTTTAAAGTCATTTCTGTGCCTGAAATTGGTCAAAATTGAAGCTTTTGAGTAAGCGAAACTCTGTAAAAATGGCAATGTTGGTCACTCTGAGGGGTTAAAAAGTGGTTATTCAACATGAGGCACGATCCATTTGACATTTTGAATCATTTTTGGTACAGTCCAAAAAATCCATTTTCTGATGAAAAACGATGACTCCGGACCTGTCGAACATTCCCAAAATGGTCAATATGGATGAAATTTTAACATTTAATCTTTTGACTCTAAATGACTGTTGGATGTGAATTATGACTTTTTCAACTAAAATAAGTGTGTTTAAAGTCATTTATGTGCCTGAAATTGGTCAAAATTAAAGCTTTTGAATAAGCAAAAACTCTGTAAAAATGGCAATTTTGGTCACTCTGAGGGGTTAAAAAGTGGTTATTCAACATGAGGCACGATCCATTTGACATTTTGAATCATTTTTGGTACAGTCCCAAAAATCAATTTTCTGATGAAAAACGATGACTCCGGACCTGTCGAACGTTTCCAAAATGGTCAATATGGATGAAATTTTAACATTTAATCTTTTGACTCTAAATGACTGTTGGATGTGAATTATGACTTTTTTAACTAAATCAAGTGTGTTTAAAGTCATTTATGTGCCTGAGATTGGTCAAAATTGAAGTTTTTGAGTAAGCAAAACTCTGTAAAAATGGCCATTTTGGTCACTCTGAGGGGTTAAAAAGTGGTTATTCAACATGAGGCACGATCCATTTGACATTTTGAATCATTTTTGGTACAGTCCCAAAAATCAATTTTCTGATGAAAAACGATGACTCCAGACCTGTCGAACGTTTCCAAAATGGTCAATATGGATGAAATTTTAACATTTAATCTTTTGACTCTAAATGACTGTTGGATGTGAATTATGACTTTTTCAACTAAAATAAGTGTGTTTAAAGTCATTTATGTGCCTGAAATTGGTCAAAATTGAAGTTTTTGAGTAAGCAAAACTCTGTAAAAATGGCCATTTTGGTCACTCTGAGGGGTTAAAAAGTGGTTATTCAACATGAGGCACGATCCATTTGACATTTTGAATCATTTTTGGTACAGTCCCAAAAATCAATTTTCTGATGAAAAACGATGACTCCGGACCTGTCGAACGTTTCCAAAATGGTCAATATGGATGAAATTTTAACATTTAATCTTTTGACTCTAAATGACTGTTGGATGTGAATTATGACTTTTTCAACTAAAATAAGTGTGTTTAAAGTCATTTATGTGCCTGAAATTGGTCAAAATTAAAGCTTTTGAATAAGCAAAAACTCTGTAAAAATGGCAATTTTGGTCAATCTGAGGGGTTAAAAAGTGGTTATTCAACATGAGGCACGATCCATTTGACATTTTGAATCATTTTTGGTACAGTCCCAAAAATCCATTTTCTGATGAAAAACGATGACTCCGGACCTGTCGAACGTTCCCAAAATGGTCAATATGGATGAAATTTTAACATTTAATCTTTTGACTCCAAATGACTGTTGGATGTGAATTATGACTTTTTCAACTAAAATAAGTGTGTTTAAAGTCATTTATGTGCCTGAAATTGGTCAAAATTAAAGCTTTTAAATAAGCAAAAACTCTGTAAAAATGGCAATTTTGGTCACTCTGAGGGGTTAAAAAGTGGTTATTCAACATGAGGCACGATCCATTTGACATTTTGAATCATTTTTGGTACAGTCCCAAAAATCCATTTTCTGATGAAAAACGATGACTCCGGACCTGTCGAACGTTTCCAAAATGGTCAATATGGATGAAATTTTAACATGTAATCTTTTGACTCTAAATGACTGTTGGATGTGAATTATGACTTTTTCAACTAAAATAAGTGTGTTTAAAATCATTTATGCGCCTGAAATTGGTCAAAATTAAAGCTTTTGAGTAAGCAAAACTCTGTAAAAATGGCCATTTTGGTCACTCTGAGGGGTTAAAAAGTGGTTATTCAACATGAGGCACCATCCAATTGACATTTGAATCATTTTTGGTACAGTCCCAAAAATCCATTTTCTGATGAAAAACGATGACTCCGGACCTGTCGAACGTTTCCAAAATGGTCAATATGGATGAAATTTTAACATTTAATCTTTTGACTCTAAATGACTGTTGGATGTGAATTATGACTTTTTCAACTAAATCAAGTGTGTTTAAAGTCATTTATGTGCCTGAAATTGGTCAAAATTGAAGCTTTTGAGTAAGCAAAACTCTGTAAAAATGGCCATTTTGGTCACTCTGAGGGGTTAAAAAGTGGTTATTCAACATGAGGCACGATCCAATTGACATTTTGAATCATTTTTGGTACAGTCCCAAAAATCCATTTTCTGATGAAAAACGATGACTCCGGACCTGTCGAACGATTCCAAAATGGTCAATATGGATGAAATTTTAACATTTAATCTTTTGACTCTAAATGACTGTTGGATGTGAATTATGACTTTTTCAACTAAATCAAGTGTGTTTAAAGTCATTTATGTGCCTGAAATTGGTCAAAATTGAAGCTTTTGAGTAAGCAAAACTCTGTAAAAATGGCCATTTTGGTCACTCTGAGGGGTTAAAAAGTGGTTATTCAACATGAGGCACGATCCAATTGACATTTTGAATCATTTTTGGTACAGTCCCAAAAATCCATTTTCTGATGAAAAACGATGACTCCGGACCTGTCGAACGATTCCAAAATGGTCAATATGGATGAAATTTTAACATGTAATCTTTTGACTCTAAATGACTGTTGGATGTGAATTATGACTTTTTCAACTACAATAAGTGTGTTTAAAATCATTTATGCGCCTGAAATTGGTCAAAATTAAAGCTTTTGAGTAAGCAAAACTCTGTAAAAATGGCCATTTTGGTCACTCTGAGGGGTTAAAAAGTGGTTATTCAACATGAGGCACGATCCAATTGACATTTTGAATCATTTTTGGTACAGTCCCAAAAATCCATTTTCTGATGAAAAACAATGACTCCGGACCTGTCGAACGATTCCAAAATGGTCAATATGGATGAAATTTTAACATTTAATCTTGACTCTAAATGACTGTTGGATGTGAATTAAGACTTTTTCAACTAAAATAGGTGTGTTTAAAGTCATTTATGTGCCTGAAATTGGTCAAAATTAAAGCTTTTGAATAAGCAAAAACTCTGTAAAAATGGCCATTTTGGTCACTCTGAGGGGTTAAAAAGTGGTTATTCAACATGAGGCACGATCCAATTGACATTTTGAATCATTTTTGGTACAGTCCCAAAAATCCATTTTCTGATGAAAAACGATGACTCCGGACCTGTCGAACGTTTCCAAAATGGTCAATATGGATGAAATTTTAACATTTAATCTTTTGACTCTAAATGACTGTTGGATGTGAATTATGACTTTTTCAACTAAATCAAGTGTGTTTAAAGTCATTTATGTGCCTGAAATTGGTCAAAATTGAAGTTTTTGAGTAAGCAAAACTCTGTAAAAATGGCCATTGTGGTCACTCTGAGGGGTTAAAAAGTGGTTATTCAACATGAGGCACGATCCATTTGACATTTTGAATCATTTTTGGTACAGTCCCAAAAATCAATTTTCTGATGAAAAACGATGACTCCGGACCTGTCGAACGTTTCCAAAATGGTCAATATGGATGAAATTTTAACATTTAATCTTTTGACTCTAAATGACTGTTGGATGTGAATTATGACTTTTTCAACTAAATCAAGTGTGTTTAAAGTCATTTATGTGCCTGAAATTGGTCAAAATTGAAGTTTTTGAGTAAGCAAAACTCTGTAAAAATGGCCATTTTGGTCACTCTGAGGGGTTAAAAAGTGGTTATTCAACATGAGGCACGATCCATTTGACATTTTGAATCATTTTTGGTACAGTCCCAAAAATCAATTTTCTGATGAAAAACGATGACTCCGGACCTGTCGAACGTTTCCAAAATGGTCAATATGGATGAAATTTTAACATTTAATCTTTTGACTCTAAATGACTGTTGGATGTGAATTATGACTTTTTCAACTAAAATAAGTGTGTTTAAAGTCATTTATGTGCCTGAAATTGGTCAAAATTGAAGTTTTTGAGTAAGCAAAACTCTGTAAAAATGGCCATTTTGGTCACTCTGAGGGGTTAAAAAGTGGTTATTCAACATGAGGCACGATCCATTTGACATTTTGAATCATTTTTGGTACAGTCCCAAAAATCAATTTTCTGATGAAAAACGATGACTCCGGACCTGTCGAACGTTTCCAAAATGGTCAATATGGATGAAATTTTAACATTTAATCTTTTGACTCTAAATGACTGTTGGATGTGAATTATGACTTTTTCAACTAAAATAAGTGTGTTTAAAGTCATTTATGTGCCTGAAATTGGTCAAAATTAAAGCTTTTGAATAAGCAAAAACTCTGTAAAAATGGCAATTTTGGTCAATCTGAGGGGTTAAAAAGTGGTTATTCAACATGAGGCACGATCCATTTGACATTTTGAATCATTTTTGGTACAGTCCCAAAAATCCATTTTCTGATGAAAAACGATGACTCCGGACCTGTCGAACGTTCCCAAAATGGTCAATATGGATGAAATTTTAACATTTAATCTTTTGACTCCAAATGACTGTTGGATGTGAATTATGACTTTTTCAACTAAAATAAGTGTGTTTAAAGTCATTTATGTGCCTGAAATTGGTCAAAATTAAAGCTTTTAAATAAGCAAAAACTCTGTAAAAATGGCAATTTTGGTCACTCTGAGGGGTTAAAAAGTGGTTATTCAACATGAGGCACGATCCATTTGACATTTTGAATCATTTTTGGTACAGTCCCAAAAATCCATTTTCTGATGAAAAACGATGACTCCGGACCTGTCGAACGTTTCCAAAATGGTCAATATGGATGAAATTTTAACATGTAATCTTTTGACTCTAAATGACTGTTGGATGTGAATTATGACTTTTTCAACTAAAATAAGTGTGTTTAAAATCATTTATGCGCCTGAAATTGGTCAAAATTAAAGCTTTTGAGTAAGCAAAACTCTGTAAAAATGGCCATTTTGGTCACTCTGAGGGGTTAAAAAGTGGTTATTCAACATGAGGCACCATCCAATTGACATTTTGAATCATTTTTGGTACAGTCCCAAAAATCCATTTTCTGATGAAAAACGATGACTCCGGACCTGTCGAACGTTTCCAAAATGGTCAATATGGATGAAATTTTAACATTTAATCTTTTGACTCTAAATGACTGTTGGATGTGAATTATGACTTTTTCAACTAAATCAAGTGTGTTTAAAGTCATTTATGTGCCTGAAATTGGTCAAAATTGAAGCTTTTGAGTAAGCAAAACTCTGTAAAAATGGCCATTTTGGTCACTCTGAGGGGTTAAAAAGTGGTTATTCAACATGAGGCACGATCCAATTGACATTTTGAATCATTTTTGGTACAGTCCCAAAAATCCATATTCTGATGAAAAACGATGACTCCGGACCTGTCGAACGATTCCAAAATGGTCAATATGGATGAAATTTTAACATGTAATCTTTTGACTCTAAATGACTGTTGGATGTGAATTATGACTTTTTCAACTACAATAAGTGTGTTTAAAATCATTTATGCGCCTGAAATTGGTCAAAATTAAAGCTTTTGAGTAAGCAAAACTCTGTAAAAATGGCCATTTTGGTCACTCTGAGGGGTTAAAAAGTGGTTATTCAACATGAGGCACGATCCAATTGACATTTTGAATCATTTTTGGTACAGTCCCAAAAATCCATTTTCTGATGAAAAACAATGACTCCGGACCTGTCGAACGATTCCAAAATGGTCAATATGGATGAAATTTTAACATTTAATCTTGACTCTAAATGACTGTTGGATGTGAATTAAGACTTTTTCAACTAAAATAGGTGTGTTTAAAGTCATTTATGTGCCTGAAATTGGTCAAAATTAAAGCTTTTGAATAAGCAAAAACTCTGTAAAAATGGCAATTTTGGTCAATCTGAGGGGTTAAAAAGTGGTTATTCAACATGAGGCACGATCCAATTGACATTTTGAATCATTTTTGGTACAGTCCCAAAAATCCATTTTCTGATGAAAAACGATGACTCAGGACCTGTCGAACGTTCCCAAAATGGTCAATATGGATGAAATTTTGACATTTAATCTTTTGACTCCAAATGACTGTTGGATGTGAATTATGACCTTTTCGACTAAAATAAGTGTGTTTAAAGTCATTTCTGT
This sequence comes from Lissotriton vulgaris, assembly GCF_964263255.1. NCBI lineage: Eukaryota > Metazoa > Chordata > Amphibia > Caudata > Salamandridae > Lissotriton > Lissotriton vulgaris. The sequence goes on from NW_028253807.1 coordinate 109,150, forward strand.
GCCTGAAATTGGTCAAAATTGAAGCTTTTGAGTAAGCGAAACTCTGTAAAAATGGCAATGTTGGTCACTCTGAGGGGTTAAAAAGTGGTTATTCAACATGAGGCACGATCCATTTGACATTTTGAATCATTTTTGGTACAGTCCCAAAAATCCATTTTCTGATGAAAAACGATGACTCCGGACCTGTCGAACGTTCCCAAAGTGGTCAATATGGATGAAATTTTAACATTTAATCTTTTGACTCCAAATGACTGTTGGATGGGAATTATGACTTTTTCAACTAAAATAAGTGTGTTTAAAGTCATTTATGTGCCTGAAATTGGTCAAAATTGAAGCTTTTGAGTAAGCAAAACTCTGTAAAAATGGCAATGTTGGTCACTCTGAGGGGTTAAAAAGTGGTTATTCAACATGAGGCACGATCCATTTGTCATTTTGAATCATTTTTGGTAAAGTCCCAAAAATCAATTTTCTGATGAAAAACGATGACTCCGGACCTGTCGAACGTTTCCAAAATGGTCAATATGGATGAAATTTTAACATTTAATCTTTTGACTCTAAATGACTGTTGGATGTGAATTATGACTTTTTCAACTAAAATAAGTGTGTTTAAAGTCATTTATGTCCCTGAAATTGGTCAAAATTGAAGCTTTTGAGTAAGCAAAACTCTGTAAAAATGGCCATTTTGGTCACTCTGAGGGGTTAAAAAGTGGTTATTCAACATGAGGCACGATCCAATTGACATTTTGAATCATTTTTGGTACAGTCCCAAAAATCCATTTTCTGATGAAAAACGATGACTCCGGACCTGTCGAACGTTCCCAAAATGGTCAATATGGATGAAATTTTAACATTTAATCTTTTGACTCCAAATGACTGTTGGATGTGAATTATGACCTTTTCGACTAAAATAAGTGTGTTTAAAGTCATTTCTGCGCCTGAAATTGGTCAAAATTGAAGCTTTTGAGTAAGCGAAACTCTGTAAAAATGGCAATGTTGGTCACTCTGAGGGGTTAAAAAGTGGTTATTCAACATGAGGCACGATCCATTTGACATTTTGAATCATTTTTGGTACAGTCCCAAAAATCCATTTTCTGATGAAAAACGATGACTCCGGACCTGTCGAACGTTTCCAAAATGGTCAATATGGATGAAATTTTAACATGTAATCTTTTGACTCTAAATGACTGTTGGATGTGAATTATGACTTTTTCAACTAAAATAAGTGTGTTTAAAATCATTTATGCGCCTGAAATTGGTCAAAATTAAAGCTTTTGAGTAAGCAAAACTCTGTAAAAATGGCCATTTTGGTCACTCTGAGGGGTTAAAAAGTGGTTATTCAACATGAGGCACCATCCAATTGACATTTTGAATCATTTTTGGTACAGTCCCAAAAATCCATTTTCTGATGAAAAACGATGACTCCGGACCTGTCGAACGTTTCCAAAATGGTCAATATGGATGAAATTTTAACATTTAATCTTTTGACTCTAAATGACTGTTGGATGTGAATTATGACTTTTTCAACTAAATCAAGTGTGTTTAAAGTCATTTATGTGCCTGAAATTGGTCAAAATTGAAGCTTTTGAGTAAGCAAAACTCTGTAAAAATGGCCATTTTGGTCACTCTGAGGGGTTAAAAAGTGGTTATTCAACATGAGGCACCATCCAATTGACATTTTGAATCATTTTTGGTACAGTCCCAAAAATCCATTTTCTGATGAAAAACGATGACTCCGGACCTGTCGAACGTTCCCAAAATGGTCAATATGGATGAAATTTTGACATTTAATCTTTGGACTCCAAATGACTGTTGGATGTGAATTATGACCTTTTCGACTAAAATAAGTGTGTTTAAAGTCATTTCTGTGCCTGAAATTGGTCAAAATTGAAGCTTTTGAGTAAGCGAAACTCTGTAAAAATGGCAATTTTGGTCAATCTGAGGGGTTAAAAAGTGGTTATTCAACATGAGGCACGATCCAATTGACATTTTGAATCATTTTTGGTACAGTCCCAAAAATCCATTTTCTGATGAAAAACGATGACTCAGGACCTGTCGAACGTTCCCAAAATGGTCAATATGGATGAAATTTTAACATTTAATCTTTTGACTCCAAATGACTGTTGGATGGGAATTATGACTTTTTCAACTAAAATAAGTGTGTTTAAAGTCATTTATGTGCCTGAAATTGGTCAAAATTGAAGCTTTTGAGTAAGCAAAACTCTGTAAAAAAGGCAATTTTGGTCACTCTGAGGGGTTAAAAAGTGGTTATTCAACATGAGGCACGATCCATTTGTCATTTTGAATCATTTTTGGTAAAGTCCCAAAAATCAATTTTCTGATGAAAAACGATGACTCCGGACCTGTCGAACGTTTCCAAAATGGTCAATATGGATGAAATTTTAACATTTAATCTTTTGACTCCAAATGACTGTTGGATGTGAATTATGACTTTTTCAACTAAAATAAGTGTGTTTAAAGTCATTTATGTGCCTGAAATTGGTCAAAATTAAAGCTTTTGAATAAGCAAAAACTCTGTAAAAATGGCAATTTTGGTCACTCTGAGGGGTTAAAAAGTGGTTATTCAACATGAGGCACGATCCATTTGACATTTTGAATCATTTTTGGTACAGTCCCAAAAATCAATTTTCTGATGAAAAACGATGACTCCGGACCTGTCGAACGTTTCCAAAATGGTCAATATGGATGAAATTTTAACATTTAATCTTTTGACTCTAAATGACTGTTGGATGTGAATTATGACTTTTTCAACTAAAATAAGTGTGTTTAAAATCATTTATGCGCCTGAAATTGGTCAAAATTAAAGCTTTTGAGTAAGCAAAACTCTGTAAAAATGGCCATTTTGGTCACTCTGAGGGGTTAAAAAGTGGTTATTCAACATGAGGCACGATCCAATTGACATTTTGAATCATTTTTGGTACAGTCCCAAAAATCCATTTTCTGATGAAAAACGATGACTCCGGACCTGTCGAACGTTTCCAAAATGGTCAATATGGATGAAATTTTAACATTTAATCTTTTGACTCTAAATGACTGTTGGATGTGAATTATGACTTTTTCAACTAAATCAAGTGTGTTTAAAGTCATTTATGTGCCTGAAATTGGTCAAAATTGAAGTTTTTGAGTAAGCAAAACTCTGTAAAAATGGCCATTTTGGTCACTCTGAGGGGTTAAAAAGTGGTTATTCAACATGAGGCACGATCCATTTGACATTTTGAATCATTTTTGGTACAGTCCCAAAAATCAATTTTCTGATGAAAAACGATGACTCCGGACCTGTCGAACGTTTCCAAAATGGTCAATATGGATGAAATTTTAACATTTAATCTTTTGACTCTAAATGACTGTTGGATGTGAATTATGACTTTTTCAACTAAATCAAGTGTGTTTAAAGTCATTTATGTGCCTGAAATTGGTCAAAATTGAAGTTTTTGAGTAAGCAAAACTCTGTAAAAATGGCCATTTTGGTCACTCTGAGGGGTTAAAAAGTGGTTATTCAACATGAGGCACGATCCATTTGACATTTTGAATCATTTTTGGTACAGTCCCAAAAATCAATTTTCTGATGAAAAACGATGACTCCGGACCTGTCGAACGTTTCCAAAATGGTCAATATGGATGAAATTTTAACATTTAATCTTTTGACTCTAAATGACTGTTGGATGTGAATTATGACTTTTTCAACTAAAATAAGTGTGTTTAAAGTCATTTATGTGCCTGAAATTGGTCAAAATTGAAGTTTTTGAGTAAGCAAAACTCTGTAAAAATGGCCATTTTGGTCACTCTGAGGGGTTAAAAAGTGGTTATTCAACATGAGGCACGATCCATTTGACATTTTGAATCATTTTTGGTACAGTCCCAAAAATCAATTTTCTGATGAAAAACGATGACTCCGGACCTGTCGAACGTTTCCAAAATGGTCAATATGGATGAAATTTTAACATTTAATCTTTTGACTCTAAATGACTGTTGGATGTGAATTATGACTTTTTCAACTAAAATAAGTGTGTTTAAAGTCATTTATGTGCCTGAAATTGGTCAAAATTAAAGCTTTTGAATAAGCAAAAACTCTGTAAAAATGGCAATTTTGGTCAATCTGAGGGGTTAAAAAGTGGTTATTCAACATGAGGCACGATCCATTTGACATTTTGAATCATTTTTGGTACAGTCCCAAAAATCCATTTTCTGATGAAAAACGATGACTCCGGACCTGTCGAACGTTCCCAAAATGGTCAATATGGATGAAATTTTAACATTTAATCTTTTGACTCCAAATGACTGTTGGATGTGAATTATGACTTTTTCAACTAAAATAAGTGTGTTTAAAGTCATTTATGTGCCTGAAATTGGTCAAAATTAAAGCTTTTAAATAAGCAAAAACTCTGTAAAAATGGCAATTTTGGTCACTCTGAGGGGTTAAAAAGTGGTTATTCAACATGAGGCACGATCCATTTGACATTTTGAATCATTTTTGGTACAGTCCCAAAAATCCATTTTCTGATGAAAAACGATGACTCCGGACCTGTCGAACGTTTCCAAATGGTCAATATGGATGAAATTTTAACATGTAATCTTTTGACTCTAAATGACTGTTGGATGTGAATTATGACTTTTTCAACTAAAATAAGTGTGTTTAAAATCATTTATGCGCCTGAAATTGGTCAAAATTAAAGCTTTTGAGTAAGCAAAACTCTGTAAAAATGGCCATTTTGGTCACTCTGAGGGGTTAAAAAGTGGTTATTCAACATGAGGCACCATCCAATTGACATTTTGAATCATTTTTGGTACAGTCCCAAAAATCATTTTCTGATGAAAAACGATGACTCCGGACCTGTCGAACGTTTCCAAAATGGTCAATATGGATGAAATTTTAACATTTAATCTTTTGACTCTAAATGACTGTTGGATGTGAATTATGACTTTTTCAACTAAATCAAGTGTGTTTAAAGTCATTTATGTGCCTGAAATTGGTCAAAATTGAAGCTTTTGAGTAAGCAAAACTCTGTAAAAATGGCCATTTTGGTCACTCTGAGGGGTTAAAAAGTGGTTATTCAACATGAGGCACGATCCAATTGACATTTTGAATCATTTTTGGTACAGTCCCAAAAATCCATTTTCTGATGAAAAACGATGACTCCGGACCTGTCGAACGATTCCAAAATGGTCAATATGGATGAAATTTTAACATGTAATCTTTTGACTCTAAATGACTGTTGGATGTGAATTATGACTTTTTCAACTACAATAAGTGTGTTTAAAATCATTTATGCGCCTGAAATTGGTCAAAATTAAAGCTTTTGAGTAAGCAAAACTCTGTAAAAATGGCCATTTTGGTCACTCTGAGGGGTTAAAAAGTGGTTATTCAACATGAGGCACGATCCAATTGACATTTTGAATCATTTTTGGTACAGTCCCAAAAATCCATTTTCTGATGAAAAACAATGACTCCGGACCTGTCGAACGATTCCAAAATGGTCAATATGGATGAAATTTTAACATTTAATCTTGACTCTAAATGACTGTTGGATGTGAATTAAGACTTTTTCAACTAAAATAGGTGTGTTTAAAGTCATTTATGTGCCTGAAATTGGTCAAAATTAAAGCTTTTGAATAAGCAAAAACTCTGTAAAAATGGCAATTTTGGTCAATCTGAGGGGTTAAAAAGTGGTTATTCAACATGAGGCACGATCCAATTGACATTTTGAATCATTTTTGGTACAGTCCCAAAAATCCATTTTCTGATGAAAAACGATGACTCAGGACCTGTCGAACGTTCCCAAAATGGTCAATATGGATGAAATTTTGACATTTAATCTTTTGACTCCAAATGACTGTTGGATGTGAATTATGACCTTTTCGACTAAAATAAGTGTGTTTAAAGTCATTTCTGTGCCTGAAATTGGTCAAAATTGAAGCTTTTGAGTAAGCGAAACTCTGTAAAAATGGCAATGTTGGTCACTCTGAGGGGTTAAAAAGTGGTTATTCAACATGAGGCACGATCCATTTGACATTTTGAATCATTTTTGGTACAGTCCCAAAAATCCATTTTCTGATGAAAAACGATGACTCCGGACCTGTCGAACGTTCCCAAAGTGGTCAATATGGATGAAATTTTAACATTTAATCTTTTGACTCCAAATGACTGTTGGATGGGAATTATGACTTTTTCAACTAAAATAAGTGTGTTTAAAGTCATTTATGTGCCTGAAATTGGTCAAAATTGAAGCTTTTGAGTAAGCAAAACTCTGTAAAAATGGCAATGTTGGTCACTCTGAGGGGTTAAAAAGTGGTTATTCAACATGAGGCACGATCCATTTGTCATTTTGAATCATTTTTGGTAAAGTCCCAAAAATCAATTTTCTGATGAAAAACGATGACTCCGGACCTGTCGAACGTTTCCAAAATGGTCAATATGGATGAAATTTTAACATTTAATCTTTTGACTCTAAATGACTGTTGGATGTGAATTATGACTTTTTCAACTAAAATAAGTGTGTTTAAAGTCATTTATGTCCCTGAAATTGGTCAAAATTGAAGCTTTTGAGTAAGCAAAACTCTGTAAAAATGGCCATTTTGGTCACTCTGAGGGGTTAAAAAGTGGTTATTCAACATGAGGCACGATCCAATTGACATTTTGAATCATTTTTGGTACAGTCCCAAAAATCCATTTTCTGATGAAAAACGATGACTCCGGACCTGTCGAACGTTCCCAAAATGGTCAATATGGATGAAATTTTAACATTTAATCTTTTGACTCCAAATGACTGTTGGATGTGAATTATGACCTTTTCGACTAAAATAAGTGTGTTTAAAGTCATTTCTGCGCCTGAAATTGGTCAAAATTGAAGCTTTTGAGTAAGCGAAACTCTGTAAAAATGGCAATGTTGGTCACTCTGAGGGGTTAAAAAGTGGTTATTCAACATGAGGCACGATCCATTTGACATTTTGAATCATTTTTGGTACAGTCCCAAAAATCCATTTTCTGATGAAAAACGATGACTCCGGACCTGTCGAACGTTTCCAAAATGGTCAATATGGATGAAATTTTAACATGTAATCTTTTGACTCTAAATGACTGTTGGATGTGAATTATGACTTTTTCAACTAAAATAAGTGTGTTTAAAATCATTTATGCGCCTGAAATTGGTCAAAATTAAAGCTTTTGAGTAAGCAAAACTCTGTAAAAATGGCCATTTTGGTCACTCTGAGGGGTTAAAAAGTGGTTATTCAACATGAGGCACGATCCAATTGACATTTTGAATCATTTTTGGTACAGTCCCAAAAATCCATTTTCTGATGAAAAACGATGACTCCGGACCTGTCGAACGTTTCCAAAATGGTCAATATGGATGAAATTTTAACATTTAATCTTTTGACTCTAAATGACTGTTGGATGTGAATTATGACTTTTTCAACTAAATCAAGTGTGTTTAAAGTCATTTATGTGCCTGAAATTGGTCAAAATTGAAGTTTTTGAGTAAGCAAAACTCTGTAAAAATGGCCATTTTGGTCACTCTGAGGGGTTAAAAAGTGGTTATTCAACATGAGGCACGATCCATTTGACATTTTGAATCATTTTTGGTACAGTCCCAAAAATCAATTTTCTGATGAAAAACGATGACTCCGGACCTGTCGAACGTTTCCAAAATGGTCAATATGGATGAAATTTTAACATTTAATCTTTTGACTCTAAATGACTGTTGGATGTGAATTATGACTTTTTCAACTAAAATAAGTGTGTTTAAAGTCATTTATGTGCCTGAAATTGGTCAAAATTGAAGTTTTTGAGTAAGCAAAACTCTGTAAAAATGGCCATTTTGGTCACTCTGAGGGGTTAAAAAGTGGTTATTCAACATGAGGCACGATCCATTTGACATTTTGAATCATTTTTGGTACAGTCCCAAAAATCAATTTTCTGATGAAAAACGATGACTCCGGACCTGTCGAACGTTTCCAAAATGGTCAATATGGATGAAATTTTAACATTTAATCTTTTGACTCTAAATGACTGTTGGATGTGAATTATGACTTTTTCAACTAAAATAAGTGTGTTTAAAGTCATTTATGTGCCTGAAATTGGTCAAAATTAAAGCTTTTGAATAAGCAAAACTCTGTAAAAATGGCCATTTTGGTCACTCTGAGGGGTTAAAAAGTGGTTATTCAACATGAGGCACGATCCATTTGACATTTTGAATCATTTTTGGTACAGTCCCAAAAATCAATTTTCTGATGAAAAACGATGACTCCGGACCTGTCGAACGTTTCCAAAATGGTCAATATGGATGAAATTTTAACATTTAATTTTTTGACTCTAAATGACTGTTGGATGTGAATTATGACTTTTTCAACTAAAATAAGTGTGTTTAAAGTCATTTATGTGCCTGAAATTGGTCAAAATTAAAGCTTTTGAATAAGCAAAAACTCTGTAAAAATGGCAATTTTGGTCACTCTGAGGGGTTAAAAAGTGGTTATTCAACATGAGGCACGATCCATTTGACATTTTGAATCATTTTTGGTACAGTCCCAAAAATCCATTTTCTGATGAAAAACGATGACTCCGGACCTGTCGAACGTTCCCAAAGTGGTCAATATGGATGAAATTTTAACATTTAATCTTTTGACTCCAAATGACTGTTGGATGGGAATTATGACTTTTTCAACTAAAATAAGTGTGTTTAAAGTCATTTATGTGCCTGAAATTGGTCAAAATTGAAGCTTTTGAGTAAGCAAAACTCTGTAAAAATGGCAATGTTGGTCACTCTGAGGGGTTAAAAAGTGGTTATTCAACATGAGGCACGATCCATTTGTCATTTTGAATCATTTTTGGTAAAGTCCCAAAAATCAATTTTCTGATGAAAAACGATGACTCCGGACCTGTCGAACGTTTCCAAAATGGTCAATATGGATGAAATTTTAACATTTAATCTTTTGACTCTAAATGACTGTTGGATGTGAATTATGACTTTTTCAACTAAAATAAGTGTGTTTAAAGTCATTTATGTCCCTGAAATTGGTCAAAATTGAAGCTTTTGAGTAAGCAAAACTCTGTAAAAATGGCCATTTTGGTCACTCTGAGGGGTTAAAAAGTGGTTATTCAACATGAGGCACGATCCAATTGACATTTTGAATCATTTTTGGTACAGTCCCAAAAATCCATTTTCTGATGAAAAACGATGACTCCGGACCTGTCGAACGTTCCCAAAATGGTCAATATGGATGAAATTTTGACATTTAATCTTTTGACTCCAAATGACTGTTGGATGTGAATTATGACCTTTTCGACTAAAATAAGTGTGTTTAAAGTCATTTCTGTGCCTGAAATTGGTCAAAATTGAAGCTTTTGAGTAAGCGAAACTCTGTAAAAATGGCAATGTTGGTCACTCTGAGGGGTTAAAAAGTGGTTATTCAACATGAGGCACGATCCATTTGACATTTTGAATCATTTTTGGTACAGTCCCAAAAATCCATTTTCTGATGAAAAACGATGACTCCGGACCTGTCGAACGTTCCCAAAATGGTCAATATGGATGAAATTTTGACATTTAATCTTTTGACTCCAAATGACTGTTGGATGTGAATTATGACCTTTTCGACTAAAATAAGTGTGTTTAAAGTCATTTCTGTGCCTGAAATTGGTCAAAATTGAAGCTTTTGAGTAAGCGAAACTCTGTAAAAATGGCAATGTTGGTCACTCTGAGGGGTTAAAAAGTGGTTATTCAACATGAGGCACGATCCATTTGACACTTTGAATCATTTTTGGTACAGTCCCAAAAATCCATTTTCTGATGAAAAACGATGACTCCGGACCTGTCGAACATTCCCAAAATGGTCAATATGGATGAAATTTTAACATTTAATCTTTTGACTCTAAATGACTGTTGGATGTGAATTATGACTTTTTCAACTAAAATAAGTGTGTTTAAAGTCATTTATGTGCCTGAAATTGGTCAAAATTAAAGCTTTTGAATAAGCAAAAACTCTGTAAAAATGGCAATTTTGGTCACTCTGAGGGGTTAAAAAGTGGTTATTCAACATGAGGCACGATCCATTTGACATTTTGAATCATTTTTGGTACAGTCCCAAAAATCCATTTTCTGATGAAAAACGATGACTCCGGACCTGTCGAACGTTTCCAAAATGGTCAATATGGATGAAATTTTAACATGTAATCTTTTGACTCTAAATGACTGTTGGATGTGAATTATGACTTTTTCAACTAAAATAAGTGTGTTTAAAATCATTTATGCGCCTGAAATTGGTCAAAATTAAAGCTTTTGAGTAAGCAAAACTCTGTAAAAATGGCCATTTTGGTCACTCTGAGGGGTTAAAAAGTGGTTATTCAACATGAGGCACGATCCAATTGACATTTTGAATCATTTTTGGTACAGTCCCAAAAATCCATTTTCTGATGAAAAACGATGACTCCGGACCTGTCGAACGTTTCCAAAATGGTCAATATGGATGAAATTTTAACATTTAATCTTTTGACTCTAAATGACTGTTGGATGTGAATTATGACTTTTTCAACTAAATCAAGTGTGTTTAAAGTCATTTATGTGCCTGAAATTGGTCAAAATTGAAGCTTTTGAGTAAGCAAAACTCTGTAAAAATGGCCATTTTGGTCACTCTGAGGGGTTAAAAAGTGGTTATTCAACATGAGGCACGATCCAATTGACATTTTGAATCATTTTTGGTACAGTCCCAAAAATCCATTTTCTGATGAAAAACGATGACTCCGGACCTGTCGAACGATTCCAAAATGGTCAATATGGATGAAATTTTAACATGTAATCTTTTGACTCTAAATGACTGTTGGATGTGAATTATGACTTTTTCAACTACAATAAGTGTGTTTAAAATCATTTATGCGCCTGAAATTGGTCAAAATTAAAGCTTTTGAGTAAGCAAAACTCTGTAAAAATGGCCATTTTGGTCACTCTGAGGGGTTAAAAAGTGGTTATTCAACATGAGGCACGATCCAATTGACATTTTGAATCATTTTTGGTACAGTCCCAAAAATCCATTTTCTGATGAAAAACAATGACTCCGGACCTGTCGAACGATTCCAAAATGGTCAATATGGATGAAATTTTAACATTTAATCTTGACTCTAAATGACTGTTGGATGTGAATTAAGACTTTTTTCAACTAAAATAGGTGTGTTTAAAGTCATTTATGTGCCTGAAATTGGTCAAAATTAAAGCTTTTGAATAAGCAAAAACTCTGTAAAAATGGCAATTTTGGTCAATCTGAGGGGTTAAAAAGTGGTTATTCAACATGAGGCACGATCCAATTGACATTTTGAATCATTTTTGGTACAGTCCCAAAAATCCATTTTCTGATGAAAAACGATGACTCAGGACCTGTCGAACGTTCCCAAAATGGTCAATATGGATGAAATTTTGACATTTAATCTTTTGACTCCAAATGACTGTTGGATGTGAATTATGACCTTTTCGACTAAAATAAGTGTGTTTAAAGTCATTTCTGTGCCTGAAATTGGTCAAAATTGAAGCTTTTGAGTAAGCGAAACTCTGTAAAAATGGCAATGTTGGTCACTCTGAGGGGTTAAAAAGTGGTTATTCAACATGAGGCACGATCCATTTGACATTTTGAATCATTTTTGGTACAGTCCCAAAAATCCATTTTCTGATGAAAAACGATGACTCCGGACCTGTCGAACATTCCCAAAATGGTCAATATGGATGAAATTTTAACATTTAATCTTTTGACTCTAAATGACTGTTGGATGTGAATTATGACTTTTTCAACTAAAATAAGTGTGTTTAAAGTCATTTATGTGCCTGAAATTGGTCAAAATTGAAGCTTTTGAGTAAGCGAAACTCTGTAAAAATGGCAATGTTGGTCACTCTGAGGGGTTAAAAAGTGGTTATTCAACATGAGGCACGATCCATTTGACATTTTGAATCATTTTTGGTACAGTCCCAAAAATCCATTTTCTGATGAAAAACGATGACTCCGGACCTGTCGAACGTTCCCAAAATGGTCAATATGGATGAAATTTTAACATTTAATCTTTTGACTCTAAATGACTGTTGGATGTGAATTATGACTTTTTCAACTAAAATAAGTGTGTTTAAAGTCATTTATGTGCCTGAAATTGGTCAAAATTGAAGCTTTTGAGTAAGCAAAACTCTGTAAAAATGGCCATTTTGGTCACTCTGAGGGGTTAAAAAGTGGTTATTCAACATGAGGCACGATCCATTTGACATTTTGAATCATTTTTGGTACAGTCCCAAAAATCCATTTTCTGATGAAAAACGATGACTCTGGACCTGTCGAACGTTCCCAAAATGGTCAATATGGATGAAATTTTAACATTTAATCTTTAGACTCTAAATGACTGTTGGATGTGAATTATGACTTTTTCAACTAAAATAAGTGTGTTTAAAGTCATTTATGTGCCTGAAATTGGTCAAAATTAAAGCTTTTGAATAAGCAAAAACTCTGTAAAAATGGCAATTTTGGTCAATCTGAGGGGTTAAAAAGTGGTTATTCAACATGAGGCACGATCCATTTGACATTTTGAATCATTTTTGGTACAGTCCCAAAAATCCATTTTCTGATGAAAAACGATGACTCCGGACCTGTCGAACGTTCCCAAAGTGGTCAATATGGATGAAATTTTAACATTTAATCTTTTGACTCCAAATGACTGTTGGATGGGAATTATGACTTTTTCAACTAAAATAAGTGTGTTTAAAGTCATTTATGTGCCTGAAATTGGTCAAAATTGAAGCTTTTGAGTAAGCAAAACTCTGTAAAAATGGCAATGTTGGTCACTCTGAGGGGTTAAAAAGTGGTTATTCAACATGAGGCACGATCCATTTGTCATTTTGAATCATTTTTGGTAAAGTCCCAAAAATCAATTTTCTGATGAAAAACGATGACTCCGGACCTGTCGAACGTTTCCAAAATGGTCAATATGGATGAAATTTTAACATTTAATCTTTTGACTCTAAATGACTGTTGGATGTGAATTATGACTTTTTCAACTAAAATAAGTGTGTTTAAAGTCATTTATGTCCCTGAAATTGGTCAAAATTGAAGCTTTTGAGTAAGCAAAACTCTGTAAAAATGGCCATTTTGGTCACTCTGAGGGGTTAAAAAGTGGTTATTCAACATGAGGCACGATCCAATTGACATTTTGAATCATTTTTGGTACAGTCCCAAAAATCCATTTTCTGATGAAAAACGATGACTCCGGACCTGTCGAACGTTCCCAAAATGGTCAATATGGATGAAATTTTAACATTTAATCTTTTGACTCCAAATGACTGTTGGATGTGAATTATGACCTTTTCGACTAAAATAAGTGTGTTTAAAGTCATTTCTGCGCCTGAAATTGGTCAAAATTGAAGCTTTTGAGTAAGCGAAACTCTGTAAAAATGGCAATGTTGGTCACTCTGAGGGGTTAAAAAGTGGTTATTCAACATGAGGCACGATCCATTTGACATTTTGAATCATTTTTGGTACAGTCCCAAAAATCCATTTTCTGATGAAAAACGATGACTCCGGACCTGTCGAACGTTCCCAAAATGGTCAATATGGATGAAATTTTGACATTTAATCTTTTGACTCCAAATGACTGTTGGATGTGAATTATGACCTTTTCGACTAAAATAAGTGTGTTTAAAGTCATTTCTGTGCCTGAAATTGGTCAAAATTGAAGCTTTTGAGTAAGCGAAACTCTGTAAAAATGGCAATGTTGGTCACTCTGAGGGGTTAAAAAGTGGTTATTCAACATGAGGCACGATCCATTTGACATTTTGAATCATTTTTGGTACAGTCCAAAAAATCCATTTTCTGATGAAAAACGATGACTCCGGACCTGTCGAACATTCCCAAAATGGTCAATATGGATGAAATTTTAACATTTAATCTTTTGACTCTAAATGACTGTTGGATGTGAATTATGACTTTTTCAACTAAAATAAGTGTGTTTAAAGTCATTTATGTGCCTGAAATTGGTCAAAATTAAAGCTTTTGAATAAGCAAAAACTCTGTAAAAATGGCAATTTTGGTCACTCTGAGGGGTTAAAAAGTGGTTATTCCACATGAGGCACGATCCATTTGACATTTTGAATCATTTTTGGTACAGTCTCAATAATCCATTTTCTGATGAAAAACGATGACTCCGGACCTGTCGAACGTTTCCAAAATGGTCAATATGGATGAAATTTTAACATGTAATCTTTTGACTCTAAATGACTGTTGGATGTGAATTATGACTTTTTCAACTAAAATAAGTGTGTTTAAAATCATTTATGCGCCTGAAATTGGTCAAAATTAAAGCTTTTGAGTAAGCAAAACTCTGTAAAAATGGCCATTTTGGTCACTCTGAGGGGTTAAAAAGTGGTTATTCAACATGAGGCACGATCCAATTGACATTTTGAATCATTTTTGGTACAGTCCCAAAAATCCATTTTCTGATGAAAAACGATGACTCCGGACCTGTCGAACGTTTCCAAAATGGTCAATATGGATGAAATTTTAACATTTAATCTTTTGACTCTAAATGACTGTTGGATGTGAATTATGACTTTTTCAACTAAATCAAGTGTGTTTAAAGTCATTTATGTGCCTGAAATTGGTCAAAATTGAAGTTTTTGAGTAAGCAAAACTCTGTAAAAATGGCCATTTTGGTCACTCTGAGGGGTTAAAAAGTGGTTATTCAACATGAGGCACGATCCATTTGACATTTTGAATCATTTTTGGTACAGTCCCAAAAATCAATTTTCTGATGAAAAACGATGACTCCGGACCTGTCGAACGTTTCCAAAATGGTCAATATGGATGAAATTTTAACATTTAATCTTTTGACTCTAAATGACTGTTGGATGTGAATTATGACTTTTTCAACTAAAATAAGTGTGTTTAAAGTCATTTATGTGCCTGAAATTGGTCAAAATTAAAGCTTTTGAATAAGCAAAAACTCTGTAAAAATGGCAATTTTGGTCAATCTGAGGGGTTAAAAAGTGGTTATTCAACATGAGGCACGATCCATTTGACATTTTGAATCATTTTTGGTACAGTCCCAAAAATCCATTTTCTGATGAAAAACGATGACTCCGGACCTGTCGAACGTTCCCAAAATGGTCAATATGGATGAAATTTTAACATTTAATCTTTTGACTCCAAATGACTGTTGGATGTGAATTATGACTTTTTCAACTAAAATAAGTGTGTTTAAAGTCATTTATGTGCCTGAAATTGGTCAAAATTAAAGCTTTTAAATAAGCAAAAACTCTGTAAAAATGGCAATTTTGGTCACTCTGAGGGGTTAAAAAGTGGTTATTCAACATGAGGCACGATCCATTTGACATTTTGAATCATTTTTGGTACAGTCCCAAAAATCCATTTTCTGATGAAAAACGATGACTCCGGACCTGTCGAACGTTTCCAAAATGGTCAATATGGATGAAATTTTAACATGTAATCTTTTGACTCTAAATGACTGTTGGATGTGAATTATGACTTTTTCAACTAAAATAAGTGTGTTTAAAATCATTTATGCGCCTGAAATTGGTCAAAATTAAAGCTTTTGAGTAAGCAAAACTCTGTAAAAATGGCCATTTTGGTCACTCTGAGGGGTTAAAAAGTGGTTATTCAACATGAGGCACCATCCAATTGACATTTTGAATCATTTTTGGTACAGTCCCAAAAATCCATTTTCTGATGAAAAACGATGACTCCGGACCTGTCGAACGTTTCCAAAATGGTCAATATGGATGAAATTTTAACATTTAATCTTTTGACTCTAAATGACTGTTGGATGTGAATTATGACTTTTTCAACTAAATCAAGTGTGTTTAAAGTCATTTATGTGCCTGAAATTGGTCAAAATTGAAGCTTTTGAGTAAGCAAAACTCTGTAAAAATGGCCATTTTGGTCACTCTGAGGGGTTAAAAAGTGGTTATTCAACATGAGGCACCATCCAATTGACATTTTGAATCATTTTTGGTACAGTCCCAAAAATCCATTTTCTGATGAAAAACGATGACTCCGGACCTGTCGAACGATTCCAAAATGGTCAATATGGATGAAATTTTAACATGTAATCTTTTGACTCTAAATGACTGTTGGATGTGAATTATGACTTTTTCAACTAAAATAAGTGTGTTTAAAATCATTTATGCGCCTGAAATTGGTCAAAATTAAAGCTTTTGAGTAAGCAAAACTCTGTAAAAATGGCCATTTTGGTCACTCTGAGGGGTTAAAAAGTGGTTATTCAACATGAGGCACGATCCAATTGACATTTTGAATCATTTTTGGTACAGTCCCAAAAATCCATTTTCTAATGAAAAACGATGACTCCGGACCTGTCGAACGATTCCAAAATGGTCAATATGGATGAAATTTTAACATTTAATCTTTTGACTCTAAATGACTGTTGGATGTGAATTATGACTTTTTCAACTAAAATAAGTGTGTTTAAAGTCATTTATGTGCCTGAAATTGGTCAAAATTAAAGCTTTTGAATAAGCAAAAACTCTGTAAAAATGGCAATTTTGGTCACTCTGAGGGGTTAAAAAGTGGTTATTCAACATGAGGCACGATCCATTTGACATTTTGAATCATTTTTGGTACAGTCCCAAAAATCCATTTTCTGATGAAAAACGATGACTCCGGACCTGTCGAACGTTCCCAAAATGGTCAATATGGATGAAATTTTAACATTTAATCTTTTGACTCCAAATGACTGTTGGATGGGAATTATGACTTTTTCAACTAAAATAAGTGTGTTTAAAGTCATTTATGTGCCTGAAATTGGTCAAAATTGAAGCTTTTGAGTAAGCAAAACTCTGTAAAAATGGCAATGTTGGTCACTCTGAGGGGTTAAAAAGTGGTTATTCAACATGAGGCACGATCCATTTGACATTTTGAATCATTTTTGGTACAGTCCCAAAAATCAATTTTCTGATGAAAAACGATGACTCCGGACCTGTCGAACGTTTCCAAAATGGTCAATATGGATGAAATTTTAACATTTAATCTTTTGACTCTAAATGACTGTTGGATGTGAATTATGAATTTTTCAACTAAAATAAGTGTGTTTAAAGTCATTTATGTGCCTGAAATTGGTCAAAATTAAAGCTTTTGAATAAGCAAAAACTCTGTAAAAATGGCAATTTTGGTCAATCTGAGGGGTTAAAAAGTGGTTATTCAACATGAGGCACGATCCATTTGACATTTTGAATCATTTTTGGTACAGTCCCAAAAATCCATTTTCTGATGAAAAACGATGACTCCGGACCTGTCGAACGTTCCCAAAATGGTCAATATGGATGAAATTTTAACATTTAATCTTTTGACTCCAAATGACTGTTGGATGTGAATTATGACTTTTTCAACTAAAATAAGTGTGTTTAAAGTCATTTATGTGCCTGAAATTGGTCAAAATTAAAGCTTTTAAATAAGCAAAAACTCTGTAAAAATGGCAATTTTGGTCACTCTGAGGGGTTAAAAAGTGGTTATTCAACATGAGGCACGATCCATTTGACATTTTGAATCATTTTTGGTACAGTCCCAAAAATCCATTTTCTGATGAAAAACGATGACTCCGGACCTGTCGAACGTTTCCAAAATGGTCAATATGGATGAAATTTTAACATGTAATCTTTTGACTCTAAATGACTGTTGGATGTGAATTATGACTTTTTCAACTAAAATAAGTGTGTTTAAAATCATTTATGCGCCTGAAATTGGTCAAAATTAAAGCTTTTGAGTAAGCAAAACTCTGTAAAAATGGCCATTTTGGTCACTCTGAGGGGTTAAAAAGTGGTTATTCAACATGAGGCACCATCCAATTGACATTTTGAATCATTTTTGGTACAGTCCCAAAAATCCATTTTCTGATGAAAAACGATGACTCACGTTTCCAAAAATGGTCAATATGGATGAAATTTTAACATTTAATCTTTTGACTCTAAATGACTGTTGGATGTGAATTATGACTTTTTCAACTAAATCAAGTGTGTTTAAAGTCATTTATGTGCCTGAAATTGGTCAAAATTGAAGCTTTTGAGTAAGCAAAACTCTGTAAAAATGGCCATTTTGGTCACTCTGAGGGGTTAAAAAGTGGTTATTCAACATGAGGCACCATCCAATTGACATTTTGAATCATTTTTGGTACAGTCCCAAAAATCCATTTTCTGATGAAAAACGATGACTCCGGACCTGTCGAACGATTCCAAAATGGTCAATATGGATGAAATTTTAACATGTAATCTTTTGACTCTAAATGACTGTTGGATGTGAATTATGACTTTTTCAACTAAAATAAGTGTGTTTAAAATCATTTATGCGCCTGAAATTGGTCAAAATTAAAGCTTTTGAGTAAGCAAAACTCTGTAAAAATGGCCATTTTGGTCACTCTGAGGGGTTAAAAAGTGGTTATTCAACATGAGGCACGATCCAATTGACATTTTGAATCATTTTTGGTACAGTCCCAAAAATCCATTTTCTAATGAAAAACGATGACTCCGGACCTGTCGAACGATTCCAAAATGGTCAATATGGATGAAATTTTAACATTTAATCTTTTGACTCTAAATGACTGTTGGATGTGAATTATGACTTTTTCAACTAAAATAAGTGTGTTTAAAGTCATTTATGTGCCTGAAATTGGTCAAAATTAAAGCTTTTGAATAAGCAAAAACTCTGTAAAAATGGCAATTTTGGTCACTCTGAGGGGTTAAAAAGTGGTTATTCAACATGAGGCACGATCCATTTGACATTTTGAATCATTTTTGGTACAGTCCCAAAAATCCATTTTCTGATGAAAAACGATGACTCCGGACCTGTCGAACGTTCCCAAAATGGTCAATATGGATGAAATTTTAACATTTAATCTTTTGACTCCAAATGACTGTTGGATGGGAATTATGACTTTTTCAACTAAAATAAGTGTGTTTAAAGTCATTTATGTGCCTGAAATTGGTCAAAATTGAAGCTTTTGAGTAAGCAAAACTCTGTAAAAATGGCAATGTTGGTCACTCTGAGGGGTTAAAAAGTGGTTATTCAACATGAGGCACGATCCATTTGACATTTTGAATCATTTTTGGTACAGTCCCAAAAATCAATTTTCTGATGAAAAACGATGACTCCGGACCTGTCGAACGTTTCCAAAATGGTCAATATGGATGAAATTTTAACATTTAATCTTTTGACTCTAAATGACTGTTGGATGTGAATTATGAATTTTTCAACTAAAATAAGTGTGTTTAAAGTCATTTATGTGCCTGAAATTGGTCAAAATTGAAGCTTTTGAGTAAGCAAAACTCTGTAAAAATGGCCATTTTGGTCACTCTGAGGGGTTAAAAAGTGGTTATTCAACATGAGGCACGATCCAATTGACATTTTGAATCATTTTGGGTACAGTCCCAAAAATCCATTTTCTGATGAAAAACGATGACTCCGGACCTGTCGAACGTTCCCAAAATGGTCAATATGGATGGAATTTTAACATTTAATCTTTTGACTCCAAATGACTGTTGGATGGGAATTATGACTTTTTCAACTAAAATAAGTGTGTTTAAAGTCATTTATGTGCCTGAAATTGGTCAAAATTGAAGCTTTTGAGTAAGCAAAACTCTGTAAAAATGGCCATTTTGGTCACTCTGAGGGGTTAAAAAGTGGTTATTCAACATGAGGCACGATCCATTTGACATTTTGAATCATTTTTGGTACAGTCCCAAAAATCCATTTTCTGATGGAAAAACGATGACTCCGGACCTGTCGAACGTTCCCAAAATGGTCAATATGGATGAAATTTTAACATTTAATCTTTAGACTCTAAATGACTGTTGGATGTGAATTATGACTTTTTCAACTAAAATAAGTGTGTTTAAAGTCATTTATGTGCCTGAAATTGGTCAAAATTGAAGCTTTTGAGTAAGCAAAACTCTGTAAAAATGGCCATTTTGGTCACTCTGAGGGGTTAAAAAGTGGTTATTCAACATGAGGCACGATCCATTTGACATTTTGAATCATTTTTGGTACAGTCCCAAAAATCCATTTTCTGATGGAAAAACGATGACTCCGGACCTGTCGAACGTTCCCAAAATGGTCAATATGGATGAAATTTTAACATTTAATCTTTAGACTCTAAATGACTGTTGGATGTGAATTATGACTTTTTCAACTAAAATAAGTGTGTTTAAAGTCATTTATGTGCCTGAAATTGGTCAAAATTGAAGCTTTTGAGTAAGCGAAACTCTGTAAAAATGGCAATGTTGGTCACTCTGAGGGGTTAAAAAGTGGTTATTCAACATGAGGCACGATCCATTTGACATTTTGAATCATTTTTGGTACAGTCCCAAAAATCCATTTTCTGATGAAAAACGATGACTCCGGACCTGTCGAACGATTCCAAAATGGTCAATATGGATGAAATTTTAACATTTAATCTTTTGACTCTAAATGACTGTTGGATGTGAATTATGACTTTTTCAACTAAAATAAGTGTGTTTAAAGTCATTTATGTGCCTGAAATTGGTCAAAATTAAAGCTTTTGAATAAGCAAAAACTCTGTAAAAATGGCAATTTTGGTCACTCTGAGGGGTTAAAAAGTGGTTATTCAACATGAGGCACGATCCATTTGACATTTTGAATCATTTTTGGTACAGTCCCAAAAATCCATTTTCTGATGAAAAACGATGAAAAACCTGTCGAACGTTCCCAAAGTGGTCAATATGGATGAAATTTTAACATTTAATCTTTTGACTCCAAATGACTGTTGGATGGGAATTATGACTTTTTCAACTAAAATAAGTGTGTTTAAAGTCATTTATGTGCCTGAAATTGGTCAAAATTGAAGCTTTTGAGTAAGCAAAACTCTGTAAAAAAGGCAATTTTGGTCACTCTGAGGGGTTAAAAAGTGGTTATTCAACATGAGGCACGATCCATTTGTCATTTTGAATCATTTTTGGTAAAGTCCCAAAAATCAATTTTCTGATGAAAAACGATGACTCCGGACCTGTCGAACGTTTCCAAAATGGTCAATATGGATGAAATTTTAACATTTAATCTTTTGACTCTAAATGACTGTTGGATGTGAATTATGACTTTTTCAACTAAAATAAGTGTGTTTAAAGTCATTTATGTGCCTGAAATTGGTCAAAATTGAAGCTTTTGAGTAAGCAAAACTCTGTAAAAATGGCCATTTTGGTCACTCTGAGGGGTTAAAAAGTGGTTATTCAACATGAGGCACGATCCAATTGACATTTTGAATCATTTTTGGTACAGTCCCAAAAATCCATTTTCTGATGAAAAACGATGACTCCGGACCTGTCGAACGTTCCCAAAATGGTCAATATGGATGAAATTTTAACATTTAATCTTTTGACTCCAAATGACTGTTGGATGTGAATTATGACTTTTTCAACTAAAATAAGTGTGTTTAAAGTCATTTATGTGCCTGAAATTGGTCAAAATTAAAGCTTTTGAATAAGCAAAAACTCTGTAAAAATGGCAATTTTGGTCACTCTGAGGGGTTAAAAAGTGGTTATTCAACATGAGGCACGATCCATTTGACATTTTGAATCATTTTTGGTACAGTCCCAAAAATCAATTTTCTGATGAAAAACGATGACTCCGGACCTGTCGAACGTTTCCAAAATGGTCAATATGGATGAAATTTTAACATTTAATCTTTTGACTCTAAATGACTGTTGGATGTGAATTATGACTTTTTCAACTAAAATAAGTGTGTTTAAAGTCATTTATGTGCCTGAAATTGGTCAAAATTGAAGCTTTTGAGTAAGCAAAACTCTGTAAAAATGGCCATTTTGGTCACTCTGAGGGGTTAAAAAGTGGTTATTCAACATGAGGCACGATCCAATTGACATTTTGAATCATTTTTGGTACAGTCCCAAAAATCCATTTTCTGATGAAAAACGATGACTCCGGACCTGTCGAACGTTCCCAAAATGGTCAATATGGATGAAATTTTAACATTTAATCTTTTGACTCCAAATGACTGTTGGATGTGAATTATGACCTTTTCGACTAAAATAAGTGTGTTTAAAGTCATTTCTGCGCCTGAAATTGGTCAAAATTAAAGCTTTTAAATAAGCAAAAACTCTGTAAAAATGGCAATTTTGGTCACTCTGAGGGGTTAAAAAGTGGTTATTCAACATGAGGCACGATCCATTTGACATTTTGAATCATTTTTGGTACAGTCCCAAAAATCCATTTTCTGATGAAAAACGATGACTCCGGACCTGTCGAACGTTTCCAAAATGGTCAATATGGATGAAATTTTAACATGTAATCTTTTGACTCTAAATGACTGTTGGATGTGAATTATGACTTTTTCAACTAAAATAAGTGTGTTTAAAATCATTTATGCGCCTGAAATTGGTCAAAATTAAAGCTTTTGAGTAAGCAAAACTCTGTAAAAATGGCCATTTTGGTCACTCTGAGGGGTTAAAAAGTGGTTATTCAACATGAGGCACCATCCAATTGACATTTTGAATCATTTTTGGTACAGTCCCAAAAATCCATTTTCTGATGAAAAACGATGACTCCGGACCTGTCGAACGTTTCCAAAATGGTCAATATGGATGAAATTTTAACATTTAATCTTTTGACTCTAAATGACTGTTGGATGTGAATTATGACTTTTTCAACTAAATCAAGTGTGTTTAAAGTCATTTATGTGCCTGAAATTGGTCAAAATTGAAGCTTTTGAGTAAGCAAAACTCTGTAAAAATGGCCATTTTGGTCACTCTGAGGGGTTAAAAAGTGGTTATTCAACATGAGGCACCATCCAATTGACATTTTGAATCATTTTTGGTACAGTCCCAAAAATCCATTTTCTGATGAAAAACGATGACTCCGGACCTGTCGAACGATTCCAAAATGGTCAATATGGATGAAATTTTAACATGTAATCTTTTGACTCTAAATGACTGTTGGATGTGAATTATGACTTTTTCAACTAAAATAAGTGTGTTTAAAATCATTTATGCGCCTGAAATTGGTCAAAATTAAAGCTTTTGAGTAAGCAAAACTCTGTAAAAATGGCCATTTTGGTCACTCTGAGGGGTTAAAAAGTGGTTATTCAACATGAGGCACGATCCAATTGACATTTTGAATCATTTTTGGTACAGTCCCAAAAATCCATTTTCTAATGAAAAACGATGACTCCGGACCTGTCGAACGATTCCAAAATGGTCAATATGGATGAAATTTTAACATTTAATCTTTTGACTCTAAATGACTGTTGGATGTGAATTATGACTTTTTCAACTAAAATAAGTGTGTTTAAAGTCATTTATGTGCCTGAAATTGGTCAAAATTAAAGCTTTTGAATAAGCAAAAACTCTGTAAAAATGGCAATTTTGGTCACTCTGAGGGGTTAAAAAGTGGTTATTCAACATGAGGCACGATCCATTTGACATTTTGAATCATTTTTGGTACAGTCCCAAAAATCCATTTTCTGATGAAAAACGATGACTCCGGACCTGTCGAACGTTCCCAAAATGGTCAATATGGATGAAATTTTAACATTTAATCTTTTGACTCCAAATGACTGTTGGATGGGAATTATGACTTTTTCAACTAAAATAAGTGTGTTTAAAGTCATTTATGTGCCTGAAATTGGTCAAAATTGAAGCTTTTGAGTAAGCAAAACTCTGTAAAAATGGCAATGTTGGTCACTCTGAGGGGTTAAAAAGTGGTTATTCAACATGAGGCACGATCCATTTGACATTTTGAATCATTTTTGGTACAGTCCCAAAAATCAATTTTCTGATGAAAAACGATGACTCCGGACCTGTCGAACGTTTCCAAAATGGTCAATATGGATGAAATTTTAACATTTAATCTTTTGACTCTAAATGACTGTTGGATGTGAATTATGAATTTTTCAACTAAAATAAGTGTGTTTAAAGTCATTTATGTGCCTGAAATTGGTCAAAATTGAAGCTTTTGAGTAAGCAAAACTCTGTAAAAATGGCCATTTTGGTCACTCTGAGGGGTTAAAAAGTGGTTATTCAACATGAGGCACGATCCAATTGACATTTTGAATCATTTTGGGTACAGTCCCAAAAATCCATTTTCTGATGAAAAACGATGACTCCGGACCTGTCGAACGTTCCCAAAATGGTCAATATGGATGGAATTTTAACATTTAATCTTTTGACTCCAAATGACTGTTGGATGGGAATTATGACTTTTTCAACTAAAATAAGTGTGTTTAAAGTCATTTATGTGCCTGAAATTGGTCAAAATTGAAGCTTTTGAGTAAGCAAAACTCTGTAAAAATGGCCATTTTGGTCACTCTGAGGGGTTAAAAAGTGGTTATTCAACATGAGGCACGTTCCATTTGACATTTTGAATCATTTTTGGTACAGTCCCAAAAATCCATTTTCTGATGGAAAAACGATGACTCCGGACCTGTCGAACGTTCCCAAAATGGTCAATATGGATGAAATTTTAACATTTAATCTTTAGACTCTAAATGACTGTTGGATGTGAATTATGACTTTTTCAACTAAAATAAGTGTGTTTAAAGTCATTTATGTGCCTGAAATTGGTCAAAATTGAAGCTTTTGAGTAAGCAAAACTCTGTAAAAATGGCCATTTTGGTCACTCTGAGGGGTTAAAAAGTGGTTATTCAACATGAGGCACGATCCATTTGACATTTTGAATCATTTTTGGTACAGTCCCAAAAATCCATTTTCTGATGGAAAAACGATGACTCCGGACCTGTCGAACGTTCCCAAAATGGTCAATATGGATGAAATTTTAACATTTAATCTTTAGACTCTAAATGACTGTTGGATGTGAATTATGACTTTTTCAACTAAAATAAGTGTGTTTAAAGTCATTTATGTGCCTGAAATTGGTCAAAATTGAAGCTTTTGAGTAAGCGAAACTCTGTAAAAATGGCAATGTTGGTCACTCTGAGGGGTTAAAAAGTGGTTATTCAACATGAGGCACGATCCATTTGACATTTTGAATCATTTTTGGTACAGTCCCAAAAATCCATTTTCTGATGAAAAACGATGACTCCGGACCTGTCGAACGATTCCAAAATGGTCAATATGGATGAAATTTTAACATTTAATCTTTTGACTCTAAATGACTGTTGGATGTGAATTATGACTTTTTCAACTAAAATAAGTGTGTTTAAAGTCATTTATGTGCCTGAAATTGGTCAAAATTAAAGCTTTTGAATAAGCAAAAACTCTGTAAAAATGGCAATTTTGGTCACTCTGAGGGGTTAAAAAGTGGTTATTCAACATGAGGCACGATCCATTTGACATTTTGAATCATTTTTGGTACAGTCCCAAAAATCCATTTTCTGATGAAAAACGATGAAAAACCTGTCGAACGTTCCCAAAGTGGTCAATATGGATGAAATTTTAACATTTAATCTTTTGACTCCAAATGACTGTTGGATGGGAATTATGACTTTTTCAACTAAAATAAGTGTGTTTAAAGTCATTTATGTGCCTGAAATTGGTCAAAATTGAAGCTTTTGAGTAAGCAAAACTCTGTAAAAAAGGCAATTTTGGTCACTCTGAGGGGTTAAAAAGTGGTTATTCAACATGAGGCACGATCCATTTGTCATTTTGAATCATTTTTGGTAAAGTCCCAAAAATCAATTTTCTGATGAAAAACGATGACTCCGGACCTGTCGAACGTTTCCAAAATGGTCAATATGGATGAAATTTTAACATTTAATCTTTTGACTCTAAATGACTGTTGGATGTGAATTATGACTTTTTCAACTAAAATAAGTGTGTTTAAAGTCATTTATGTGCCTGAAATTGGTCAAAATTGAAGCTTTTGAGTAAGCAAAACTCTGTAAAAATGGCCATTTTGGTCACTCTGAGGGGTTAAAAAGTGGTTATTCAACATGAGGCACGATCCAATTGACATTTTGAATCATTTTTGGTACAGTCCCAAAAATCCATTTTCTGATGAAAAACGATGACTCCGGACCTGTCGAACGTTCCCAAAATGGTCAATATGGATGAAATTTTAACATTTAATCTTTTGACTCCAAATGACTGTTGGATGTGAATTATGACTTTTTCAACTAAAATAAGTGTGTTTAAAGTCATTTATGTGCCTGAAATTGGTCAAAATTAAAGCTTTTGAATAAGCAAAAACTCTGTAAAAATGGCAATTTTGGTCACTCTGAGGGGTTAAAAAGTGGTTATTCAACATGAGGCACGATCCATTTGACATTTTGAATCATTTTTGGTACAGTCCCAAAAATCAATTTTCTGATGAAAAACGATGACTCCGGACCTGTCGAACGTTTCCAAAATGGTCAATATGGATGAAATTTTAGCATTTAATCTTTTGACTCTAAATGACTGTTGGATGTGAATTATGACTTTTTCAACTAAAATAAGTGTGTTTAAAGTCATTTATGTGCCTGAAATTGGTCAAAATTGAAGCTTTTGAGTAAGCAAAACTCTGTAAAAATGGCCATTTTGGTCACTCTGAGGGGTTAAAAAGTGGTTATTCAACATGAGGCACGATCCAATTGACATTTTGAATCATTTTTGGTACAGTCCCAAAAATCCATTTTCTGATGAAAAACGATGACTCCGGACCTGTCGAACGTTCCCAAAATGGTCAATATGGATGAAATTTTAACATTTAATCTTTTGACTCTAAATGACTGTTGGATGTGAATTATGACTTTTTCAACTAAAATAAGTGTGTTTAAAGTCATTTATGTGCCTGAAATTGGTCAAAATTGAAGCTTTTGAGTAAGCAAAACTCTGTAAAAATGGCCATTTTGGTCACTCTGAGGGGTTAAAAAGTGGTTATTCAACATGAGGCACGATCCATTTGACATTTTGAATCATTTTTGGTACAGTCCCAAAAATCCATTTTCTGATGAAAAACGATGACTCTGGACCTGTCGAACGTTCCCAAAATGGTCAATATGGATGAAATTTTAACATTTAATCTTTAGACTCTAAATGACTGTTGGATGTGAATTATGACTTTTTCAACTAAAATAAGTGTGTTTAAAGTCATTTATGTGCCTGAAATTGGTCAAAATTAAAGCTTTTGAATAAGCAAAAACTCTGTAAAAATGGCAATTTTGGTCAATCTGAGGGGTTAAAAAGTGGTTATTCAACATGAGGCACGATCCATTTGACATTTTGAATCATTTTTGGTACAGTCCCAAAAATCCATTTTCTGATGAAAAACGATGACTCCGGACCTGTCGAACGTTCCCAAAGTGGTCAATATGGATGAAATTTTAACATTTAATCTTTTGACTCCAAATGACTGTTGGATGGGAATTATGACTTTTTCAACTAAAATAAGTGTGTTTAAAGTCATTTATGTGCCTGAAATTGGTCAAAATTGAAGCTTTTGAGTAAGCAAAACTCTGTAAAAATGGCCATTTTGGTCACTCTGAGGGGTTAAAAAGTGGTTATTCAACATGAGGCACGATCCATTTGACATTTTGAATCATTTTTGGTACAGTCCCAAAAATCCATTTTCTGATGGAAAAACGATGACTCCGGACCTGTCGAACGTTCCCAAAATGGTCAATATGGATGAAATTTTAACATTTAATCTTTAGACTCTAAATGACTGTTGGATGTGAATTATGACTTTTTCAACTAAAATAAGTGTGTTTAAAGTCATTTATGTGCCTGAAATTGGTCAAAATTGAAGCTTTTGAGTAAGCAAAACTCTGTAAAAATGGCCATTTTGGTCACTCTGAGGGGTTAAAAAGTGGTTATTCAACATGAGGCACGATCCATTTGACATTTTGAATCATTTTTGGTACAGTCCCAAAAATCCATTTTCTGATGGAAAAACGATGACTCCGGACCTGTCGAACGTTCCCAAAATGGTCAATATGGATGAAATTTTAACATTTAATCTTTAGACTCTAAATGACTGTTGGATGTGAATTATGACTTTTTCAACTAAAATAAGTGTGTTTAAAGTCATTTATGTGCCTGAAATTGGTCAAAATTGAAGCTTTTGAGTAAGCGAAACTCTGTAAAAATGGCAATGTTGGTCACTCTGAGGGGTTAAAAAGTGGTTATTCAACATGAGGCACGATCCATTTGACATTTTGAATCATTTTTGGTACAGTCCCAAAAATCCATTTTCTGATGAAAAACGATGACTCCGGACCTGTCGAACGATTCCAAAATGGTCAATATGGATGAAATTTTAACATTTAATCTTTTGACTCTAAATGACTGTTGGATGTGAATTATGACTTTTTCAACTAAAATAAGTGTGTTTAAAGTCATTTATGTGCCTGAAATTGGTCAAAATTAAAGCTTTTGAATAAGCAAAAACTCTGTAAAAATGGCAATTTTGGTCACTCTGAGGGGTTAAAAAGTGGTTATTCAACATGAGGCACGATCCATTTGACATTTTGAATCATTTTTGGTACAGTCCCAAAAATCCATTTTCTGATGAAAAACGATGAAAAACCTGTCGAACGTTCCCAAAGTGGTCAATATGGATGAAATTTTAACATTTAATCTTTTGACTCCAAATGACTGTTGGATGGGAATTATGAATTTTTCAACTAAAATAAGTGTGTTTAAAGTCATTTATGTGCCTGAAATTGGTCAAAATTGAAGCTTTTGAGTAAGCAAAACTCTGTAAAAATGGCCATTTTGGTCACTCTGAGGGGTTAAAAAGTGGTTATTCAACATGAGGCACGATCCAATTGACATTTTGAATCATTTTGGGTACAGTCCCAAAAATCCATTTTCTGATGAAAAACGATGACTCCGGACCTGTCGAACGTTCCCAAAATGGTCAATATGGATGGAATTTTAACATTTAATCTTTTGACTCCAAATGACTGTTGGATGGGAATTATGACTTTTTCAACTAAAATAAGTGTGTTTAAAGTCATTTATGTGCCTGAAATTGGTCAAAATTGAAGCTTTTGAGTAAGCAAAACTCTGTAAAAATGGCCATTTTGGTCACTCTGAGGGGTTAAAAAGTGGTTATTCAACATGAGGCACGATCCATTTGACATTTTGAATCATTTTTGGTACAGTCCCAAAAATCCATTTTCTGATGGAAAAACGATGACTCCGGACCTGTCGAACGTTCCCAAAATGGTCAATATGGATGAAATTTTAACATTTAATCTTTAGACTCTAAATGACTGTTGGATGTGAATTATGACTTTTTCAACTAAAATAAGTGTGTTTAAAGTCATTTATGTGCCTGAAATTGGTCAAAATTGAAGCTTTTGAGTAAGCAAAACTCTGTAAAAATGGCCATTTTGGTCACTCTGAGGGGTTAAAAAGTGGTTATTCAACATGAGGCACGATCCATTTGACATTTTGAATCATTTTTGGTACAGTCCCAAAAATCCATTTTCTGATGGAAAAACGATGACTCCGGACCTGTCGAACGTTCCCAAAATGGTCAATATGGATGAAATTTTAACATTTAATCTTTAGACTCTAAATGACTGTTGGATGTGAATTATGACTTTTTCAACTAAAATAAGTGTGTTTAAAGTCATTTATGTGCCTGAAATTGGTCAAAATTGAAGCTTTTGAGTAAGCGAAACTCTGTAAAAATGGCAATGTTGGTCACTCTGAGGGGTTAAAAAGTGGTTATTCAACATGAGGCACGATCCATTTGACATTTTGAATCATTTTTGGTACAGTCCCAAAAATCCATTTTCTGATGAAAAACGATGACTCCGGACCTGTCGAACGATTCCAAAATGGTCAATATGGATGAAATTTTAACATTTAATCTTTTGACTCTAAATGACTGTTGGATGTGAATTATGACTTTTTCAACTAAAATAAGTGTGTTTAAAGTCATTTATGTGCCTGAAATTGGTCAAAATTAAAGCTTTTGAATAAGCAAAAACTCTGTAAAAATGGCAATTTTGGTCACTCTGAGGGGTTAAAAAGTGGTTATTCAACATGAGGCACGATCCATTTGACATTTTGAATCATTTTTGGTACAGTCCCAAAAATCCATTTTCTGATGAAAAACGATGAAAAACCTGTCGAACGTTCCCAAAGTGGTCAATATGGATGAAATTTTAACATTTAATCTTTTGACTCCAAATGACTGTTGGATGGGAATTATGACTTTTTCAACTAAAATAAGTGTGTTTAAAGTCATTTATGTGCCTGAAATTGGTCAAAATTGAAGCTTTTGAGTAAGCAAAACTCTGTAAAAAAGGCAATTTTGGTCACTCTGAGGGGTTAAAAAGTGGTTATTCAACATGAGGCACGATCCATTTGTCATTTTGAATCATTTTTGGTAAAGTCCCAAAAATCAATTTTCTGATGAAAAACGATGACTCCGGACCTGTCGAACGTTTCCAAAATGGTCAATATGGATGAAATTTTAACATTTAATCTTTTGACTCTAAATGACTGTTGGATGTGAATTATGACTTTTTCAACTAAAATAAGTGTGTTTAAAGTCATTTATGTGCCTGAAATTGGTCAAAATTGAAGCTTTTGAGTAAGCAAAACTCTGTAAAAATGGCCATTTTGGTCACTCTGAGGGGTTAAAAAGTGGTTATTCAACATGAGGCACGATCCAATTGACATTTTGAATCATTTTTGGTACAGTCCCAAAAATCCATTTTCTGATGAAAAACGATGACTCCGGACCTGTCGAACGTTCCCAAAATGGTCAATATGGATGAAATTTTAACATTTAATCTTTTGACTCCAAATGACTGTTGGATGTGAATTATGACTTTTTCAACTAAAATAAGTGTGTTTAAAGTCATTTATGTGCCTGAAATTG